>NC_079900.1:18178970-18349403 GCF_024868665.1 Triplophysa rosa
ATATATTATATAATATATATATATATATATACATACACAATATAAAACATCAATTTCATTATTTCTTTTTGTTTTGTTAGAATACTAAATATATATTTACAATATAAAACATTAATATTTCTTATTGTTTCTTACAATAAATAAATATATACATATTTATATATTTACAATATAAACCAAAAAATTCATTATTTCCTGGTGTTGCTTGGAATAACAAAACAATATTTACACTTATATTTACTTACTTTTACAATATAAAACATAATTTCTTAGACATCTGGGCCACACTGTATTATCAAAGTATTCTCAAATCCTCTCAGCCAATTACAGCTTGTTTATGGAAAGCATCTGTGACATATTGTTTACATTCATTTTTACTCATTCCTTCTTGTGTATAAATAACGTCTTGGTTACGGATGTAACCTCGGTTCCCTTTCTGTCGGTCTCTCGATGTTGTGTCGAACCGACAGAATGGGGTTTGTCTTGAGAACCTGTCATCTTCTGAGTATTTAGAAAAGGCCAATGAAAATTGGCGAATGAAATTTGCATGCCGGGCTCCTCCCCGGATGTCCGGGTATAAGAGGGAAGCCGGCGTGCTCATTCATTCACCTTTGGTCTGAGGAGCCTAAAGCATCCTCCCCCGACTGCTGGAGTGGGTGGCCAGTGTTGTGGCATGAGGGACACAACGTCTCGTTCCCTCCATCAGGGAACCGAGGTTACATCCGTAACCAAGACGTTCCCTTTCTGTCGGTCTCTCGACGTTGTGTCGAACCGACAGAATGGGGTTCCTATGGAAAACGCAACAGCACTGAGCCGCTTCACAATCTCTGCGGAGCGACGTTGACTGGCCTGGGCGAGTCAGACAAACACACTAACGCAAAATTATGACCTTCCAGTGGAGATGAAGGGGGCCCCAGAGCTTTCCACAAAAGTTGGGAAGCCCCCTAACGCCGGCCGTCACGGGTGGAGGCCTAATTCTCTAAATGGCGAGAAGCCGCCCGGCACCGTACGGGCCACTGGGTAAGCATTATTCCCCCTGGGGGAATAACGCTGCAGAGGCCACTACCTACCGTAGGGAGGAATTAGTGGAGACACCACATGGTCTCACCATCAGGGGAGAACTCATGGGAAGAAGTGCGGACAGGAGTTAACCGCAAGGTGGGAGTCCACCTGGGGAGGTCATGGGTTGCCAAGGTGGGAACCATTCATGAGGATACATCAGACGGAACAGCACGGAGGGGGTGTCTGGAGCACTAGGTCCGGTTAGAGCTATGTGGGAGATAACTCAACTGTTCCCTGGCCTAAGGGGGCAGGGCTGCTCTGCCCAGCCTGTCCCCTGGAAGGGTGCTTAGTGATGGATGGAACGCCCTACCGGCTGCCGGTCCCACACCTTGCCAGGATGCGGGCTGACACCGGTTCCGTGCGTAGGTATTAGAACCTCACGGAGTTGTTAGGCATAGCCCAACCCGCAGCTCTGCAGATGTCTGCCAGAGAGGCGCCCTGAGCCAGTGCCCACGAGGGGTGTGTCACCCCCAACGGGCAGGGGTGAAATGAGATCGGTATGCCCTAACGAGGGACACAACATAGATAGGTTGGACTGGACACAACACGGATAGGTTGGGTCTTCCTCCCCGGTGGGGAGCGCCTGCAGGTTCACCCCCTGGTCTCTCAGGAGAGTGGTGGGAACCTTGGGCACGTAGCCGGGGCGGGGTCTCAAGATAACGTGAGAATCCTGGCCCCGAGTTCTAGGCAATCTGTGGACATGGTGGGTGCTTGTAGATCCCCTACCCTCTTGGAGGTGAGCGCCATGCGGAAAGCCGCCTTTATCAAGACTGAGAAAGAGCGGCAACCCCGAGAGGCTCGAAGGGGGCGGGGCCTCTTGAGGCCCGCTACCTAGGTCGCAAGAGGGTACGGAGCGCGGATAAGGTGGTCACCCTCTCGCGCCCCTTAGGAACCTAATGACCAGGTCGTGCTGTCCCAGAGGCTACCCAGCACTTGGGTCATGATGAGCGGCCGTAGCGGCTACATACATTCCCAGTGTGGAGGGGGAGAGGTTACTCCCCCGCTCTCTTGAGGACGGGACAGCTCGTACCCGACCGAGCAACTCCACGGGTCTTCTCGCCGAGAAGAGCACCAGGACGAGAAGAGGCGCCACCTATGAACGTATAGCCGCCCAGTGGCCGAAGCCCTAGTCTGAGTGACGTCCCAACCGGACCGGGGGTGGGTCACTCAGTATCTCCTCGTCCCGTCCAGACATGGAGACCAGGTTTTGCCTGGGATGCCGTAATGTGCCCCTTCCCCTGGGGAAGCTGTTTGCCAGGGGGAGCGGCCAGGGGGGAGTTGTTGTCAGAGCCTCAGCTCCGAGAACCAAGTCCTGGTTAGGCCAAAGGGGCGTGACTAGTACCACTTGATGCTCCTCTTCCCTGGCCTTGCACAGGACCTGTGCAATGAGGCTCACTGGGGGGAAGCGTACTTCCGCTTGTCCCTCGGCCAGCTGTGCGCAAGGGCATCCGTGCCGAGGGTACCTCGGACAGGGAGTACCAAAGCGGACAATGGGTGGAGTCCGGGGAGGCAACAGGACCACCTGTGCCTGGCCGAACTGCCCCAAATGAGCCGGCTGCGCGGGGAGGGAGTCGCCACTCTCCGCGAGGCGTCGACTGACGAGAGAGCGCATCGGCTGTCTGGTTCAGGACGCCTGGGATGTGTGTGGCTCGCAGGGAGCTGATCAACTGCTGACTCCAGAGGAGGAGGCGTCGGGCGAGTCATGTTAGCTGCTGTGAGTGAAAGAATACGCCACAGCAGCTGTGCTGTCCGACCGGACCAGCACGTGCTTCCCTGCACGAGAGGTAGCAGCCTCCTCAATGCAAGTAGCACAACCAACAACTCTAGGCAGTTGAAATGCCAACGCAGGCGGGGGCCCGTCCACCGCCCCGACAGTGCTTGCCCGTTGCACACGGCACCCCAACCTTGCAGGGAGGCATCCCAAAGGGGACCCCTGTCCGCAAGAAGGTCATGGAGACCAGGGGGTTAGGGTGTGTCGGCAGAAAAGCGTGTGACCATACGCCTGCTGCCGGTGTGCCACGCTCTCCAAGGAACTTGACTCTGCAGCCAGTGTTGGAGCGGTCGTATGTGCATCGACCCGAGGTGGACCACCCCCGCCGAGGATGCCATGTATCCCAGGAGCCTCTTGTTACAGGGGGACCGCTGACTTTCTGATCTTCAGGCAGTTCAACACTGATCGGGCACGCTAGTCAGTCGCGCTGCATCTGGGAGGCCGCGAGGGTGCGGGCTTCCTCGTCGCGGGTCTCGCGCCCCCCCCCGGGGGGTGAGCGGGGCCGCTCGTGAGGACAGAGTCGAGTTCCATACCGAGAAAGAGGATGTTCTGCACCGGGGAGAGCTTGCTCTTTTCTCAGTTGACCTGTAGCCCCACCGATCTAGGTGCCGGAGCACCAGGTCCCTGTGTGTACACAACAGATCTCGAGAGTGTGCCAAAACTTGAGCCAGTCGTCGAGATAGTTAGTACCCGCACACCTCCTTCCTTACTGGGAAGGAGGGCGGCTTCCACGACCTTCGTAAAGACTTGTGGAGACAGGGACAGACCGAAGGGGAGGACCCTGTACTGATATGCCCGTCCCTCGAATGCGAACCGTCGGAACGGCCGATGTCGAGGGAGGATCGAGACATGAAGTACGTGTCCTTCAGGTCGACTGCCATGAACCGGTCCTGACACCTGACGGACGTCAGGATGCGCTTCTGCGTGATCAACCTGAAAGGCAGCTATAGTGTAGGTGCCTGTTCAGAACACACAGACCCAAGATAGGGCGCAACCCCCCGCCTTTCTTGGGGACAATGAAGTACAGGCTGTAAAACCCGTTGAACATCTCGGCTGGTGAGACGGGGCTCGATCACTCCCTTCACCAGAAGGGTGGCGACCTCGGCCCGAAGTACGGGAACATCCCAGCCTCTGACTGAGGTATATCGGATGCTGAACTTGGCAGGCGTGAGGCGACTGGATCGCGTAGCCGAGACTGATCGTCTTCCCTAGCCAGTCTGACAACCTGGGAAGCCAGACAGGCTCCCAGAATGAGACAGGGACTAAGGTACGATCTTTTTCATCGTCCCCCCGGGGGGTGGTTCGATGGCTAGCAGTACGGATTCCTTGCCGGGGGAGGTCCCCCGGGGTGGAGATCGGCTCTGCTGTTTTTCCTGCCTGGCGACTTTGCAGCTCAACGCACTGTCTGACTGAGAGTGCTGAGGGCTGGTGTTTATACTCGACATTGTTCTTCGCCATGACGCAACGTCGAGTTTGCCGTTCACCTTTGTGCAGAGGGTGAGAGCGGCTGTGGTAACCCAGAGAGAGAGGAAACTCTCCTTTTTAGAGAGTAAGTGGGCGCTAGCCACCCGGAGGGGGCCAGCAGATGGAGAGACGGGGCAGGATCCGTCCCTATCCGACTTCCCAGCGATGTGGCTGGGGTCGGGCCCAATGGTAGCCTCGATCCCCCTGAGGTCTTCCCATGACAGCCGCTTCGCCGCGGCTGCTGATGGGGCGATGGTCTCCTCTTCGCTGTCTCCTCCAGGGGGGGCCGCCTGAGTGGGGGGCCCCAGAGCTGGAGGGCGTTGAAGAGGACCAGGGCTGCTGGGAAGCAGACAGTGCACGGGACTCGACGGCCGAGGCGGCCGAGTTGCGGCACGGAGGACTGCTTCTTACTGTCGAGAACCCTCCAGGGAGGCCGCGTGCGGGTCTCGCGCCCCCCGACGGGCGGGGGGTGAGCGGGGCCGCTGCGGCTCGACAGTAACACCAACCAGCCCCCCCTTGCGAGACGGGTACGTCGAGAAAGCGGACCTTCTCAGCGTTACTCATCTGCGCAAGGATCGGCCAGAGGAGTTTCTCATGGACCACAAGTGTGGACATCGTCCGACCCAGGGCCCGCGTGGTCACCTTGGTCGCCCGTAGAGCGAGGTCGGTGGCGGCGCGGAGTTCCTGCATAAGCGCTGGGTCGGTCTTACCCTCGTGGAGCTCTCTCAACGCCCTGGCCTGGCAGGAGCCATAGCGTGGAGAGAGGAGGCAGCTTGGTCCGCCGCAATGTAAGCTCTCGACACCAGAGATGCCGAGACACCACATGCTTTGGACGGGAGTCTAGGTCGAGCCCCCCCAGGTGGCCGCCACCTACGGGCACGAGTGCACCGCGGTGGCAAACTCCACCTGGGGGACACCGACGCATCCTCCAGCTGTCTCAACCTCGAGGGAAGAGAGGGTGACAGAACTTTGTTTGACGTGAAACGTGCCGGAAAGGGGCGTTTCAGGTCTTACAAAGTTCCTCATGCACTTCCGGTAAACACGGCACTGGGGGCGGGCGCGGCTTGGAGCCGCGCTCAAACCCGAGGCGCCATGTAGCCAGCCGCGAACGCCGGGAGAGGCAGTGCGGGCACTGCAACCCAACACTCACGGCGGCCCGGGAAAGCATGGCCGACATCTCGACATCCGCTTTTTCCTGGGCTCGACCCCCCGAGGGAGGGAGCCCGAAGAATCGTCGGAGTCGGATGGCAGTACGTCACCCCCCGATGCTGCAAGAGACCTCTCATCATCACGCATCGTGTCCGAATACGTGATTGAGGAATAAGACGGCGGACCGTCTTTTTTGGGGAACGGTCAGACGAGCGAAACGAGGTGTGAACGGTCCGTGAGCCGTGGCTGGCGGATTATCGCTCACAGTAATCCTCATCTCACCCTCGCTGCTTGCCATAGCGGACGGCAGGGCCGTAGTCCTGCCGCCACGGAACGGGGAGCAAACGAGGTGGTGGCTGAGTCCCGTGGGAACACAGCCACCTGTGACGCAACGTCTGAATCGTCACCGCCCGCAGTGCGGGCAGGACGTATCCACAACGTCTGCCCCAGCGTACTGGAAGCAGGCATTGTGTCCGTCCCCCTCCTCGATGAGTGTGTTGCACCCATGAGAACAGCGGGACAAGCCACGCTGGAGAAATTTGCTCTTTTAGAAAAGGAAATTTGCTCGAACACCTCCGGAACTGCCGAGACGCCCAGGGGAGAGTCACTGCAGGAAGGGACCGTCCGCTGTCCACGTCGTAGATTCCAGCAGAAAGAATGATCACCAAGATCGTAGAGAAGCTCATCAGATGCGTAGGCTCTGAAGAACAAAAGGTGAATGAATGAGCACGCCGGCTTCCCTCTTATACCCGGACATCCGGGGAGGAGCCCGGCATGCAAATTTCATTCGCCAATTTTCATTGGCCTTTTCTAAATACTCAGAAGATGATAGGTTCTCAAGACAAACCCCATTCTGTCGGTTCGACACAACGTCGAGAGACCGACAGAAAGGGAAACATATTTACAGAAAATATGTAATGGAAACCTAACAACAAGCAGACAGCATCGGGAATAAACAAAAAAATGCTCCATATTTTAACTACACATAAAAACATGTCAACCTAGTGTTCTATATTTTGATAAATGATAAAAATGTTATGCTGTTCAAAATGAAGACACATCCTGTCCGCGACCATTAAGATGTCCCTAACGTGGACTATGTACTAAAACAAGCCGATGATGAATAGTTCACTTGCAGAGTCCACATTGTCTACTTGATCAATGTTATCTTCCGTTTTTCTGAGATGTTCATTGCGCACCCAACACTCGTCCACACTCATTGTGTCTCACTTGAGATAATGTCACCGGAAGGGCGTTAGGAGCACTTTCATCCCTCCACGCTCTTCAGCCCCACTCAGCTTTTCATCAAGCGCGGAAGAAGACATGGAGAAGCATGTTGAAAGGTTATCGCTGGCCTTCAAAGATCAGTATCAAAGACAGCACCTTTAGCACACAACCGGCCGAGAACAAAAAAAAAAAAAACATGACATGGAAGACAAAAAAGACAAGGGGAGAAAAAGTAAAGCTCGTCTGCGGTGAGAAAAAGCGATACACTTAAAAAAAGGGGTTTGGTATCATAAGTTATCAGAAGTGTTTCTGAAGACTGTTGTGAAGGCAGTAAACATGTCTCTCAGGAGATGTGCGGAAGAAAGAAAACAGTGCTCATTTGATTCAGAGCACAGTGGTGCAGAGCAGAGACATGAAAGATGCACGTTTAGCGGAGTGAGGCAGGGCTTCCCCAGCACACTGTAAATAATCTGACATTGACAGGAGAGCAGAGCAGCAAACCTCTTTAGAGGCCAAAAGGACAACGCTGAGACACCGGAATATATGAGACAACCTGAACTTTGAAATCAGACAGTGGAATTTCATTTCTGAATGCCTGTTTCACTGACGGTGTTATAAGATTTGGCTTTATTTGATTTTCTTTTCTTTCCAAACAACTGCATTCTCACACAAATGTTTTCAAATATCAATAGTGGAGTTAAATAAACATGTCAAATAAAGTCATACTGTAGCTATAGTAGGCTAAGACTCAATCTGCACTCTACTTTCTGCATTTTTGTGTGTGTCATGCAGAGGCAAATGCATTTGGCAGATGCTTTTATCCCAAGCGTCTTACTGTGGGTTCAGGCTTTACATTTACATGCATTCCCTGGGAATTGAAGCCATGACCTTACCGGCTGAGCCAGTTCTAGTTGAGCTAGAAATAAAATGTTTTTAAAAATGTTAAAAACGTGTTAAATGTAGACAAGTGAGCTATGTTTTAATTAGCAGCTAAATGAATCAAACTAGGCAAAATATTTAATGAACAAACACAAGAGGCAGGAAATGTGCAGAATGTTCAATTCTGCAGAAATCAGCTTGAGCTTTCTGAAGATTCTGTGTGGGCCTGAACATATAAAAAACAATGTAAACTAATGAAATACATCAGATACGGAGGCAATAGAATGGAATTAAGCAAAGATACACAATAAAGTGCACAGTATTTCATATACCAATAATAACATTGTAAGGGCTACAATCCATAACTTTTCCTCATAATATACATTAACATTATTACCTGGACAACAAAACCAGTCTTAAGGGTCAATTTTTCGAAATTGAGATTTTTACATCATCTGAAAGCTGAAGAAATAAGCTTTCTATTGATATATGGTTTGTTAGGATAGGACACTATCTGGCGGAACAACAACTATTTACAAAGCTGGAATCTGAGGGTGCAAAAAAATCTAAACATTGAGAAAATCGCCTTTGAAGTTGTTAATCTGAGGCACTGTAGCAGGCCATCCACTCACAAAAATATTTTTTTACACATATGCAGTAGGAAATTTATTAAATATCTTCATGGAACATGATCTTTACTTAATATCCTAATGATTTTTGGCAAAAAGAAAAATCGTTAATTTTTACCCATACCATGTATTTTTGCCAATTACTAAAAATGTTCCCGTGCTACTTAAGACTGGTTTTGTTGTCCAGGGTCACATATCACCATCTATCTAAAAAAATAATTCCAGGTTACTTTATGTACATGCAAAATACGGCAAGGTAATGACACAATTTTTATAAACTCTTGAGTAACTGCTCAATAGCAGATTTTTATTTAGTATTTGAAGTCTGCAAAAATAAGTTTCTATTAATTCGACCTGTTACATTTTCTGCAAATAAATGCAAATGTAAATTTTGTTTTTGGTAATAATGTTAATAGTCTACAGAATGAAACAAAAATGATCATTATACCTAAACACATACCTATAAATAGTTAATTCAGAAAAACTGAAAATAATTTTGAAATGGTCTCTTATTTATTTATTTTTGCGGCTGTACAAATATACACTACTGGTCAGAAGAGTAATAACACTTACTTATTCATATTTTTCCATATTTCAGAATTACAGTAAACTCAAACCTATGGAATAACACAAATGCAACTTCATGAAGTATGTTCTGACTGCAAAAAGCTAAAATAAATCAAAGCTTGTTATATTTTATCATCTTCAATGTAGTCACCTTTTGCCTAGAATTTGCAGAAATGTTCTTTTGGCATTTTATCAAACAAATAAATAATGTTTATTTTGTCAAATTATGTTTTTATATACAAATCAAATTTGAGAAATTTAAGCATACACCTTCAGATCAAAAGCTTTTTAAGATAATGAAAAACATTTCACCCAAGTGAAAACTAAAACGTTTGACCGGTAGTGTATATGGACAGTATTGCAGCTTTAAACGTACACTCTTACAGTATATATAAAACCTGTGTGCAAAACGTTCACTAAAACTCAAATTCAAATCACTTTTTTTCTGATTTATTGTACAAATGTGGAAATTTACAGAGCCAAATGGACAGCTCATAAACTGTGACTTTGACTGATATGATGTCTGTTACGACCCTCAGAACATTGATCAAAGGTCGGCTGTATGACAGCATTATTATAACCATCAAAACTGTTATTATGTGTCATGACTACTGACAACATCTGTCACAGCAGCATAAAACATGACATATTTCATGACGCATGGAGGGTTTGAGTAAGTGTCATGTAAAAGCCAAACCACTGACAGCTACAATTTACTGATTAAACCCTGTTAAACATACTTACAAGGGCTTTTCACACTTGAAATGGTTAACCCCAGGTTATGCTAAACCCCAGGTAAACAGAATACTGGGTTGTCTGTTTCACATTTCGCACTGCTTATCATTTACCAGGGGTTAGGAGATAACGTCTTGGTTACGGATGTAACCTCAGTTCCCTGATGGAGGGAACGAGACGTTGTGTCGAACCGACAGATTGGGGTTTGTCTTGAGAACCTATCATCTTCTGAGTATTTAGAAAAGGCCAATGAAAATTGGCGAATGAAATTTGCATGCATGACTCCTCCCCGGATGTCCGGGTATAAGAGGGAAGCCGACGTGCTCATTCATTCACCTTTGGTCTGAGGAGCCTTAAGCATCCTCCCCCGACCGCAGGGGTGGGCGGCCAGTGTTGTGGCATGAAGGACACAACGTCTCGTTCCCTCCATCAGGGAACTGAGGTTACATCCGTAACCAAGACGTTCCCTTTCTGTCGGTCTCTCGACGTTGTGTCGAACCAACAGATTGGGGTTCCCTTACCACGTCTGGAGCACTAGGTCCGGTTAGAGCTATGTGGTATATAACTCAACTGTTCCACGGCCTAAGGGGGCAGGGCTGCTCTGCCCAACCTGCGCAGCCTGCGCAGTCCGGCTCATTTGGGAGTAGTTCGGCCAGGCACAGGTGGTCCTGTTGCCTCTCCAGACTCCACCCATTGTCCGCTTTGGTACTCCCTGTCCGAGGCAACCATTGGCACGGATGGCGTTGCGCACAGCTGGCCACGGGACAAGCGGAAGTACGCCTTCCCCCCAGTGAGCCTCATTGCACAGGCCCTGTGCAAGGCCAGGAAAGAGGAGCATCAAGTGGTACTAGTTACGCCCCATTGGCCTAACCAGGACTTGGTTCTCGGAGCTAAGGCTCTGACAACAACTCCCCACTGGCCGCTCCCCCTGGCAAATATCCTGCTTCCCCAGGGGAAGGGGCACGTTACGGCATCCCAGGCACAACCTGGTCTCCATGTCTGGACGGGATGAGGAGATCCTGAGTGACCCACACCCGGTCTGTTTGGGACGTCACTCAGGCTAGGGCCTCGGCCACTGGGCGGCTATACGCCCATAGGTGGCGCCTCTTCTCATCCTGGTGCTCTTCTCGGCGAGAAGACCCGCGGAGTTGCTCGATCGGGTACGAGCTGTCCCTTCCTCAAGAGAGACTGGGGAGTAACATCTCCCCCTACACACTGGGAGTGTATGTAGCCGTTACGGCCGCTCATCATGACCCAGTTGCTGGGTAGCCTCTGGGACAGCACGACCTGGTCATTAGGTTCCTAAGGGGCGCGAGATGGTGACCACCTTATCCGCGCTCCGTACCCTCTTGCGACCTAGGTGGCGGGCCTCAAGAGGCCCCGCCCCCTTCGAGCCTCTCGGAGTTGCCGCTCTTTCTCACTCTTGATAAAGACGGCTTTCCTGATGGCGCTCACCTCCAAGAGGGTAGGGGATCTGCAAGCACCCTCCGTGTCCACAGAACTCGGGCACGGGATTCTCACGTTATCTTGAGACCCCGCCCCGGCTACGTGCTCAAAGTTCCCACCACTCTCCCGAGAGACCAGGTGGTGAACCTGCAGGCGCTCCCCACCGGGGAGGAAGACCCAACCTATCCGTGTTGTGTCCAGTACGCGCACTGCGCCTCTACTTGGACCGCACGCAGAGCCCAGAAGCTCTGAGCAGCTCTTTGTCTGTTTCGGAGGTCAGCAGATGGGAGGGTTGTCTCCAAACAGAGGCTGGCGCACTGGATCCTGGATGCCCTCGTTATGGCATACCGATCTCATTTCGCCCCTGCCCGTTGGGAGTGAGGCACACTCCTCATGGGCACTGGCTCAGGGCGCCTCTCTAGCAGACATCTGCAGAGCTGCGGGTTGGGCTATGCCCAACAACTCCGTGAGGTTCTAATACCTACGCGTGGAACCGGTGTCAGCCCGCGTCCTGCAGGGCAGTGTGTAGGATCAGCAGCCGGTAGGGCGTACGCCTGCGAAAGCCTTTCCCCCTTCCTCTAGGGGGATCAGCGGCTATTACGCCTCCCCTCTTTCCCCCACTGGGTAAAGAACAGGCATTTTATCCATCACTAGCACCTTCCTCGGGGCAGGCTGGGCAGAGCAGCCCTGCCCCCTTAGGCCGGGGAACAGTTGAGTTATCTCCCACATACCTCTAACCGGACCTAATGCTCCAGAAGTGGAAACCCCCCTCTGTGGGCTGTTCTGTCTGATGTATCCTCATGAATGGTTCCCACCTCGGCAACCCATGAC
This sequence comes from Triplophysa rosa, assembly GCF_024868665.1. NCBI lineage: Eukaryota > Metazoa > Chordata > Actinopteri > Cypriniformes > Nemacheilidae > Triplophysa > Triplophysa rosa. Next base: position 18,190,731 of record NC_079900.1, read on the forward strand.
CTCCCTAGGTGGACTCCCACCTTGCGGTTAACTCTAGTCCGCACATTTTCCCATGAGTTCTCCCCTGATGGTGAGACCATGTGGTGTCTCCACTAATTCCTCCCTACGGTAGGTAGTGGTCTCTGCAGCATTTTTAATGCTTACCCAGTGGCCCTTACGGTGCCGGGTGGCTTCTCGCCGTTAGAGAACTAGGCCTCCGCCCGTGACGGCCGGTGGCAGGGGCTTCCCAACTTTTTGGTAAAGCTCTGGGTCCCCCTTCCTCTCCACTGGATGGTCATAATTTCGCGTTAACGCCTACGTCTGACTCGCCTAGGCCAGTCAACGTCGCTCCGCGAGATTGTGATGCGGCTCAGTGCTGTGGCGTCTTCCATAGGAACCCCATTCTGTCGGTTCGACACAACGTCGAGAGACCGACAGAAAGAGAACGTCTTGGTTACGGATGTAACCTCAGTTCCCTGATGGAGGGAACGAGACGTTGTGTCCCTCATGCCACAACACTGGCCGCCCACCCCAGCGTTCGGGGGAGGATGTTTAAGGCTCCTCAGACCAAAGGTGAATGAATGAGCACGCCGGCTTCCCTCTTATACCCGGACATCCGGGGAGGAGTCTGGCATGCAAATTTCATTCGCCAATTTTCATTGGCCTTTTCTAAATACTCAGAAGATGATAGGTTCTCAAGACAAACCCCATTCTGTCGGTTCGACACAACGTCTCATTCCCTCCATCAGGGAACCGAGGTTACATCCGGAACCAAGACGTTTTACACTGTACATCACTAAACCCTGGTTAATATTCTTATTTGCATATTTGCGGTGTCAACAGTCATGATTGGATAAATACTGCAGCGTCAAAATGACTGAATAAAAATAGTGCGTGGTCACTTTAAAAAACCAAATACCTCGTTGTTCCTCATCCAGGGAAAAATGACACCTCGCAAATCCTTTATAGCGCTTTTCACACTGCGCTTAACCCCGGGTTATCTTGCGGTGCCCTGCATTGCGGTGCCAAAAGTTTGCAGTGTGAAACGAAGCGGGGCTAGAATGATACGAGAAGACTCTTAGCAAAGGACACCCAATCAAAAACTGAACAGCGCTTACCTCATTTCACAAGCTGTGCACAGTCACAAAAGCTCTGTGCGCTGTGTAAATAATCCTTTGAGTTTTTTATTTATAAGTAACGTCTTAGGAGGCTTTAATCAGCCAAAAAGGATTTGCGAGGCGTAATTCTTTTCCCGGATGCGGAACTACAAGGTATTTGGTTATTTAAAGTGACCACACACTATTTTTATTCAGTCAGTTTGATGCTGCAGTATTTATCCAATCATGACTGTTGACACCGCAAATATGCAAATAAGAATTTTAACCCAGGGTTTAGTGATGTACAGTGTGAAACATCAGGTTATGAATACACAGGGTTATCTCTTAACCCCTGGTAAATTATAAATAGTGTGAAACGTGAAACAGATAACCTAGGATTCTGTTTACCCGGGGTAAGTGTGAAAAGCCCTTTTGGCTGTTTTAAGCCTCCTAAAACGTTACTTACTCACATAAATAAAAATCTCAAAGGATTGTTTACACAGCACACAGAGTTTTTCTGTGACTGTGCACAGCTTGTGAAATGAGGAAAGCGCTGTTCAGTTTTTGATTGGGTGTCCGTTGTTAAGTGTCTGGTCGTATCATTCTAGTCCCGCTTCGTTTCACACTGCAAACATTTGGCACCGCAATGCAGGGTTAACCCTGCAAAAGTGGTGCTAACCCTGCTTCAGAACGGGGTTTCATAACCCCGGGTAAAATGCGGGGATAATCCCGCTTCAAAATTACAAGTGTGAAACGTTCGTTTACCCCGGGTTAAAAGCGGGGTTTAGAATAAAGATAACCCGGGGTTAAGCGCAGTGTGAAAAGCCCTACAGATGGTTAGTGCCGGAAATATTAATCAATCGAGAATCAATTTTAGTGCCCTGACTGCAAGCTGTCATGGATAAAATAAAAGACTAAAGTCAGCTCAAGGTAACATACCATAAATCTCTGACAGCTATAATAGAAACACAGACTGTTGTGAAAACATAGACTGTACATTGTAAGGGAGGAAAAAATCAAACTTTGCTGCAATAAAATTAAGTTTGCCCTTCTGATTCCTGACATGCTCAGACATGCTCCGGGTTCCTTGCATTTAACGGTTTACACGCACTGTGGGATCCAATATGTTCGCTAAAGTAAAAGGGAGGAGGATAGAGGCAGCCAAGCATTTTATAAGCTGAGCAAATGGCTTTGCTACATTTAGAGCACTGGAGGAGTTAGTAGACGCACATGAGGAAGGCAACAGTACTTAAACATACCAATGTCTCTTTTTTCATTTCAGTTGAGTCACTGGGTAAATCGATGTAGCCTGGCAGGTGATGTACTTGTGCCAAACCTTCTAAGAATGGTCTCTGATACTCAGTGAATAATGGAGGTGCTGGGATTTTTGGAGTCCAGCAAATAAGACCTCAGAGTGATTCCTCTCACCTCGCACAACCTGATTTTGAGAAAGTATGGCCTGTGTGGTGAAGTTAAAGGAATAGTTTACTTTCAAAATGAAAATTCTTTCATAATTTACTCATTTCATCATTTCAAACCTGTATGACTTTCTTCCGCAGAACACAAAAGAAAATATTTTGAAGAATGTTGTTAACATCCCCCCATTCACTTGCTTTGATTACAATAGAAGTGAATGCGGGGGCTGTGCTGTTCTGTTCCCAACATTTTTTTAAATATCTTCTTTTGTGTTCTGCAGAAGAAAGTCATATAGGTTTGAAATGACAAGAGGGTGTGTAAATGAAGACAGCATTTTCAATTTGAAGGTGAACTACTCCTTTAAGGAAGTGTTTTTTGTCGTTTTTTTATCTTTTAAAGTGATAGTTCACCCAAAAATGAAAATTCTGCCATATTTACTCACCCTCTTAAAGGGGTGGTGCAATGGTGTGTCAGGCATTCTGACTTCTTTACAATATTAAACGTGCTGTCTTCTCATGCTTAACATGGTCAACTTGTCAAAAAACGAGTTGGGTGTATTACGTAGTATTTCTGTGCTTGATACACTCCCCCAGCAATCATACAGGTTTCGGAAAGTTTTTTTCGAACATATAAAACTGTATCATAAGAATTTTTCTTAGTCCCTTATTGGACAATTCTCCCGGAAAAGCACACGGCAGCAAGGAGAGCAGGAGAAGGAGCATGAGCAGACGTCACTTTCACTTGTGTGCAGGAGAGAGAGAGAGCATATGTTCGCGAAGTTCAGGTGTTTGTTTGTTCACTGCATTTGGGTGATGAATGTTATATAAACGGTGGATATAACGCTGGATTTGGAGATCTTTTGAAACTGATATATGGAGCCGTCCCAGCGCTAAAAGATGCCGGACATGAACCGCATGCGGTGAGTGAAACTGATGTCTGTGTTTTGTTGGCAATGGGTGCACACATGCTTTAGTTCAGCCTACCCCTCCCCCCGGTACGCGCCGTATGCTTTCGGAAATATTCGCAATTCCGTTTCGTCAAAATCTGGAAGTAAAACGATCACAATTTCCGGTTCACAGGGACTTTAATGCTTTAATGCTGTATCTATCTTTTATAAATGTGATCAAACAAAATACTCTTCGAAGATACGAAGTATGCAATACTACTCTATAGGTACTCAAGATTAATATGAGATTGACAGAAACCACGTGTGTTAGGGCCGCTTTAACATTTTAAACCTGTATAACTTCTGCAGAACACAAAAGAAGATATTTTGAAGAACGTTACGTCATCTGAGAGGTCCTAATGCCGGTGTGAATGCGATCGGGAAAATGGCCTGAAGGAAAACTTAGTTAACAAACGACACCACTCTTTACTCGTTTACTCGTTGCAGAACTTTGTTCCTGAAATTATCCGGTAGGAAATCGACTTAAGCGAACTAGGATTTAATGTGAGAACCATATCTAACTTAACCAAGAGAACCAAACTACAAACTTTGATTGCATTTTAACTGTCTGTCTCTTAAACCGTGAAACAATTCAGGCAACTGTAATGTAAAATAAGTCGTAACAGCATGCACTTCCCGTTCTTTTTTTCAGAACCAATTGACTGGCGCATTGACAGAAACTGTTTTTATTGAACGGTAACATTTCTGGTTGGCAGTATTTGACTCTAAATGATCATTCAAGCGTTCATTCAGTCACAAACATCTGCTCTTTGCACGTGAGGTAAACAGAAAAAGTGGCTGAGAGAGCCAGAGAAAATATTTACACATGCGGCCTCAGTGGAAGCGCTGCGACATAATTACAGAAATGACAGAATCTCGCATGAAAATACATTTTTATGAACTAAATGTAAAGGTACTGAGAGCGTTTCTAATTTGTGCTTCAGTCATGCCTTATGCCTCACATTATTTAATGACTGTCACGTGCATACATTTACTGTAATTGGTAACATCTTCTGACAGGATTTCGAGTGTATTAACATTCATTATACATATTCAGCGCATGCAAAATACCAGACATGCCAAATTACTGTTGTTTAAATGTTGTGCAGTGAAACATGCATAAAACTGGTTCAAATAGCCAGGTGGAGGAGCAAGGAAATGGAAAAAGAAAACCTTGATTCGGTTGCTATCTTTAAATGGTGTGTATTTGTCTCATTTAGGACACACCCACTTCACTAAAGATACATTGAGTTTACCATGTGATTGGCCATCTGTCACCAGTTTCACTTAACACATTTTCCATCCAAACCAAGACTGAGAAAATGTGAGATCCAAACTTTTTGACTTCACATTTAACACAAATGCTGTTTTCATCTGAGCTGTTCTCTCAATAACAAGTCTGACCTATTGTTCAGATGTTGATGATTGATTCAGAAGAATTATAGTGCTGTCATCCAGGTCTCTCTCTCAGCTAAAACAAAGGGCTTCTTTATATCAATCTGTGAGCCTAATAATGGTTAGGAAAAATGGAGCCAGTGTTGGGCAAGTTACTCTGAAAAAGTTATTAATTACTAGTTACTAATTACATATTCAATAGTGTAATTAGATTACTGTACAAATTACTCACCACAAAAAGTATTTAATTACTTATTACTAATTACTTTCTATTTCCTATCAACGTTGATTAGTTAAGTGATTCAAGGATAGACATGAAACGGCTCTTTTCATTCATTCAAATAAATAATACAAAGCTACATAAAGTAGATTTAGATTTAGATTTAGATTCAATTTATTGTCATTGCACATGTACAAGGCAACGAAATGTGACCTCTGCATTTAACCAATCCAGAGAGTAGTGAACACACGTACCCCCGGAGCAGTGGGCAGCTATCACTACAGCGCCCGGGGAGCAAGTAGGGGTAAGGTGCCTTGCTCAAGGGCACCTATGTTGTTACCCGCCGGCCCTGGGAATCGAACCGGCAACCTTCTGGTCACGAGTCCAACTCTCTAACCACTCTAATACAAAACTACATAAAGTAGTATTATTAACTGACTAAAGTATTACAAATGTGAGAATTATACATCAAAGCACCGATTTTAAAGTTAGACTTTGAATTTTGATGTCAATTCCACTATTGCACACACATATATTACACAAAGTATTTAGTTTAATTACATCAGAAGTAACTAATTAAATTACCAAAAAAAATAAGCGCAATCCCTTACTTTACTTTTTCAAGGGAGAAGTAATTCAATTAGAGTAACTAAATACTTAGTAACTATTTACACCCAACACTGAATGAAGAGTCATTAAAAGTGTTTTTTTAGTGACCTCGGCCAAGCAGCACCTCAGAAGTTACAGCCTGTGCCACTGCAGGCTCAGGATTTAAGCCTGAATGCTGGCGCATGGGCGAGTATAAGGATTTTTCTTGATTAGCACATAAAGACACCGAGCGCAAGCTGTGATGGAAACTCTGGAGTCTCCAAAGAGTCCGCAGAAAGAAAGCGAGTCGAGTTTGGCGAATCTTGATGCTATGTGGAAACATATGAAACGGTCCTATTGTCAGAGACTTAATTAATTGTCTTAGAACTCTGACACGTCTGGCGTCCACACAGGAACTCAGAACAAAAGACAAAAAGATGAAAGACGGAGTTGGTTGCCTCGAATACAGAATATTATGCACGACGCCTCAGGAATTTCTAAGGAACTCCATCCAATTTAATTTTAATGGTTATTGGAGCGATCTGAGCCCTCCATCGCTTTTGTGTGCTTATCGATTGTCCGAAGAAAGGTATCGTAAACAGCGGGTAATTAGTATTCTCCGGCGCTCTAAACTGCGCTTTTATTAGGCCGACTGAACGGAGAGGAAATCTTCACCTCGCGTGCTGAATAAAGAACAGTCTTGAGTCTCTGACCAGACGGCTTTCATATTTCTCATATTCTGAATGATTACGGTAAATGGAGACGGGCATGGACGGAGATTGGATAACTCTGACCTTTCAGCGGCTCGGTGAGAAACTGACAGAATATTTTAAGCCAGTCATCTATTAGGGCAGAAAAAACCACCGTGTCGGATAACACACCTGTAACAGAATTCTCGAAGGAGAATGCGAGAGGCTCGTGTCCCCAGCGCTGTCTGCTCCGTGTCGTCAATGAAACGAAATCGAGGCGACGGGAATGACACGCAGAGACGGCGCTATTGAGTGGAACGGGTTTGGATGAGCTTGTGTGAATAGGCTGCCATCAGCCCCCCTTGTGGCAATGGCGGCGGGCCGAGCGCAGTGGGGACCAGGACAGCTTGCTCACTGTTTACTCGAGCTAATAACTGCCTTCTACATACTCACAAACATTGATTACTGCAGTCGCAGCGGGCGGCCCGCGGAGCGCACACTTTTGTGGAGCGCCACATTAATTCGCTATTATGACACGCGTGCAGCACTGCCGCATTAGTGATGTCACTCCAAGCTTTGTCTAGAGAGAGGTAAAAGTAATTGGTTTGGCGGAAAGTAGAGGGTTGTGTTTGGCACAGTGGTGCCACTTCTTTTAACTTTGGTTTCTGATTGGAGGAAATGTTTCAAAGCCATTGTAAAATGCAAATACAAGCACATATTCTACATTAATGTGCCAGGCTGCAACACTGCTTGGCAGCATTAAACCCTTTACAGATACACTAATCAATTATATTACTTGGAGAAAGTCATGTTTATTCTGACATAAATGCAAAACACCATTATGGTCACACATAAATGACAATAAAATAATGCCATTATGAATTAAACTACATTATAATGTAATAAAAACACTCTAATATGCATACATGTTAACAAAAATAAGAAGAAATAAAACTGTTTAAATTAAATATTTCCAATGTGAAATATACTGAACTCTGAAAGGGATAGGGGTGGTTGAAAAAAATATCAGAAGGGAGAGAAAACTCTATTTAGAGTTTTCTCGAAACTTTTGAGTTCCACCGAGAATATTTTACGTTCCTCCGAGAATGTTCACAAGGTTGCGAGAAAACGCAAACTATTCTCTGGGAACGCAAACATTTTGCAAGAGAACACAAACAAGTTTTGTGATCGCTTTGAATTTTTTTCATATATAGAATATTTGAAAATTTTTTCTCTCCTTTCTCATACATTTTCCAACACCATGACCCTCCAGGGCAAAGTAGAAATATAAGTGTGTGTATGTGCGTGTGCGTGAATATTTCAATTTTACCAGTATTTTAAAATGAAAGCATACTGTACATATCTTGTTGAATATACAGTATGTCTCCTTTATTAAGACTATGGTGAATTACATTTATTTCCAAAAAACAATACAGTTACAATAAAATTAAATGCATGTTATTTTATGGCTACTACACATTTTCACCATACATTATATGATACGGTACCGTCTTATTGTGACTGTATTTTACATTGTTTTTACAGTCAAAAGACAATTTTACAGTGTCGCTGCGTCGACAGAGCAACTGTCATTTAGACGAATGTGTATGCTAACGGCTAGCTTTCCTCAGGTACCTCCTTGACTATAACGCACAGCCTCTCGCGGCTCATTGCTTTATTGAACATCTGCCGAGGAGCTTGTTTCAAAACAACAAATTCCCACCGAGATGATGATTCTTGTTCCACATGACAGGGGAATGAAGGCTGTGGGGTCGGGGGGATGGAAAGCGCCCCTGGTGAAAGTGTGAGGTTGTGACAGTCATTTTCAACAAAGGTGAAGCAGTAAGAGACCACGACTGACTCATATAAAAGTAGATCTACCGCTAGTAATAGCACTGTGCTGCTGTTCTGGAATGCTTACTTCAAATGTCACCTCAGTGCGTTGCCTGGCACTCTGCCCTCTGTCCGGCACCCTTACAGAGGGGCGTCTAGGTGTGTCGTGCTTTATGCTTCACGCTGAAACCGCGCTTCCACGCAATGATTTCTGGAGAAAGCCGTGACTCAGTTATCTGTACTTGCACCAGCAGTGGCCTTACATGGAGAGTCAGCACAGGGTGACTAATGCCGGGTCTCTTTAACATTTTAAAACTCACCTACTGCAAACTATCTTTTACTTCACACTCTGCTTATCTCCGGACACATACTGTGACTATGTCCAGCTGCTTCTGTCACGGATGATTCCTGCTTTCTTAAACTCAGTGGGTGAAAGAACAAGCTGTCGACTGAAAAACACCTCTCACACAAACATCCACTGTGAGAAATTAATGTTCCAGGAAATATGAACGACGTGTTTCCAGAACGGTGCATACACAAATAATTGTAATTGTAAAATAGGAAATGTGCTGGGTTTTAATAATCAATACAAAAGGTTGAAACGAGCTGGAGAGCTATCTGCTAGCATCTCTAGTCATACAATGTTTTGTCCGTACAAAGAGAGCAAATGTGAACTGAGGCTGTTATAATGAGTTATTCACATAAAAAAGAAAGTTGTATGGATTTGGAGCAACATATTCTTTTAATTAATAATTGGTTAGATTTACTGTGCAAAGTACATTTGCCAAACAACAGTGGACATTGCGAATCAAAAGAGCATATGCAGAAGAAAAGATATATAGCAAGCCAAATGAATGGTTAGAAGACTTCTCAGCAATACTGACCATCTTGACTGGTAGAGACATTCTGTCAAAGAATTAGGTTTGACTCACAGAGTACACACATAGTGATAAAACATATGTATTGTTAGTAGCTGTGGATGAAAGTGGAAAAGTTGTACCTCTGAAATCTATATATATATATACGTAAGTCCCCATAGTCCTGTCACCAAAACTCAATTCAACGACTCAATTAAACAATTATGTCAGTTTTTTATTCAGCTATTTTTAAGCAGTTTTGTTTCAAAGCAGCTTTACACAAAACAAATAAAAGTACAATGTTTTATGTACTGTATGGTTGTAGCTAAAAGTGACGGTGGCACGAAGCGAAATGTTTTAATAAATAAAACAACAACAATTTACATAACAAAGTGATTGTTTTGGTAACAAACAACTAAATCACCTCGCTCTCTCTTTTTTCTGTATTTCTTTACTCATTGTTAGCTCTAAGAAGGTCAACTTTAAAGTCACCATGAAACTGACCGTTCTTGTTTTTTATAGCGATTTTTATAAATGATTTACTTGTGTGGGTCATTGTTTTTTGGATGACTTCAGTTTGACGGCTTGGACAGAACATCCCTTAAAGCAGTCCTTCTCAAAGTCCAGATCCGGACCAGGAGGGAAGTCGATCTGGACCCACATCCATCCACTTCATATTTCAAGTGCACTCTCATCAGACCTACGTGGCACACAAACATGCAGAGGCACACGAACCAGCGTAGCAACTAGCGACATTGTGGATAAACCTTATCTTTCATTCAGTAGAAAAATGTCGCCGGGTTCGCCCCGCGAGCGTGAGGTTTTGTCTTCCCGACGCAGCTCGTCTTTCTCGGTGTCAACTCTGTGCAGCAACTGGTCCGGCAGAGTTAGCAGCACATTCAACTGACTGAACCGCAACAGACTTGTGAATGAATGATTACAATGATTACACTGCTACTGGATGTCTGGGCATATGAACATAAACCTAGTTCATCTGTAAATATGCACATAGTTTGTTGCACAGACAGATGTTTGTGCTGCATTTAGAAAATAATATAACTCACTGCTGTATAACAGTGTATTGCAGTTATAATTCAAGATTTTAGCAATTCAGTTGAAGTGACTACAGGTTACATTAAAGTACTATTTCAGAAACAAAAAATATGTAAATGAGCATTTCCTTTTATAAAAGTGCAGTACTGTATATGTAACAATTCAGAGAGTAAACGCCACACTTGATGAGTCATGGATGTGATAATTAGCATATGTAAAGTTTAATTATATAAAATTATAAGCATGTTTATTAAAACAAGTTTTGTAATAAAAATTATTACGGACCTTTTGATGTTGATGAGATTTCAGATTTGGACCTTTGAATGTAAACTTTGAGAACCCCTGCCTTAAAGGAACGGTCATCATTTACTCACCTTCGAGTTGTTCCAAATCTGTATACATTTCTTTATACTTTCTTTGTAACTTCTTTGTTCTGTTGAACCCAAAAGAAGACATTTTGAAGAATGTAGGAAAGCAAACAGTTCTGGGGCACTTTTGACTACCATTGACATTTTTCCTACTATGGTAGTCAATGGTGACCAACAACTGTTTGGTTATAAGCATTCTTCCAAATATATCTTTATCGGTGTTCATCAGAACAAAGAAATGTATACATTTTTGAACAACTGTCCCTTTAATTTCTCCTCTCCAACTGTCAGTCTCTAATTTCTGAATCAAACACCAACTTTTCTAAACAATTCGCAATGGAAAACACAAGTCACACCCCGTATTTTTCACTTGGAAATACATAGCAATAAAGGCGATCGCAACTTCCGGTTCACGGGGACTTGGATTCTGTTTTACATCGGGCAGATGCTGCATTATTAAAGTATCTCCTAATGGCACTTAGGGAGGAAGAAGAATTGAATAAACTTCAGAGGAGGAACAACTAATTAAAACAACCTTTTTATTTATGCACATCCTCTGCAGTGTGCGCCATGCGGTATGATTCAGGTGGACCCGAGGCCCGCTGCGGCTCTGATGGATGGCCCGCCTCTGGGCTCGGCTGTCTCCCACTGACGCGGGATGGTCGTATTGATTACACCTGCTGCCAGTCTTCCAGAGAGCTGCCAATACTGCTATCAGGCTCCTGACAAAGAGGGCCTTGCCAAAATAAAGGCATCAAGAGCGCATCTTGAATTAGGAAGATGCAACTCTTCCCGTTCCCACCCCAGAGATGCAGACAGATGGAAGTGTTGTCGTCTGCCTGGTGGAGAACAAACCCCAGTTGCCTGAAACCCATACGGCAGGCTCCTGCCGTTCGCTTAAATATGCACTTAATTTCTGCTAGAGATTAAAATCATTGGCTCGATAGTGCTTTACATGAGCTAAAAGATAAAAGTCGAGATTGACCGGGTGATAAAACGCTACATGTTAAAGAAAGTCTTGAGCTAATTACTTATTGCTATTTCGTCCCCCGCTGCGTTTTATGTCACCTGAGTCACCGCAGTCCAGACTGAAGACACCGTACATCACAAAACAACAATCAGAGGTCACACGCTAACATCTTGCATGCAAGGGAATCGTCCTTTCAGATACCTCAAAGACAACGTGACCGAGTCTTTTGCGGTGCCAAGAGGAGCCTCTCCGAATGAAGAGACAAATATTCCAGACAGCAAAAATGAATTCTGCCATATAATTCCTACCCTAGAAATTCAGATTACACAGTGCAAACAGCGGTGTAATTACACGATAAAAGTTAGACAATTACAGCCATGCTTTCTCCCTCTACAAAACCAATGGCATAATCACATGCAAATTGCCCAGGAGCCTGTAATCGGGAACCTATTTGAATGGCATTGTGAAATCATCTGGGAGCAATATCTGTCGAGCGTCACTTATTCCGCCGTCAGAAATTGCAAAAGATTAGGCAGAAACTGGAAAGAGAGAGAAAAATCATTATTGCACCAAACATCATGAACGACGAATTAAATCTCTTCAACAAGCAATAAAAGTCAGAGCCTAGTCTAAGCCTAGACGGCAGTAAATCCCTTCTCGTTTCTTGGCGGTTCTGACCTGCAGTTAGCGCTTATCAGTAGGCAAATCAGCTTAGTCATTGACCCCCTTGCTCTCCAGCTCTCATTAGACCCGACTGTGACATTGATGGAACGGGTCTCTCCTGCAGTCAAAGACGGCACGGCAAACGTACAGGTCAGCGCCGGTGAGTGGGGAGATTAGCGAAAGCCAGAGAGCTCTCTCATGTTATCCCGCCCGAGGCGAGCTCTCCCTTGCTGCATGAGAGCTATGCTGGGACACTGAGTGGGGCAGAGTCACCCCCCCCCCCCAGTCCATTTTCCTCTTATTTTTGTCCTCTCTATACTTGTTGGAGGCAGGGTGACATAGATGGAGAAAGAGGCATCTGAAAAGCCTTGCTTGACATGTGGCTCGTTTGAGCACCCAAGGCATTATGGGTCCTGTGTGCTGAGTGCACTAAAATGAGAGAGGATCAACCGCAGCTTTCAGATGCCAGAGCTGCCAGGGAAACAGAAAGCAGTCCAGCTGCAGGAGATGACAGTGTGTTTGTGTTTAGTGTTAGCTGTCACACTAGTAATGCTGAAGGACTCATTGGCATAAGAGAACAGGCCTATTTAAATAAGGGCATAAAGCAGATCACACCTGTCCTACAACTACTGTATGATAATAATCTATCACAGCACCTAAACTGAAAAAAGGTCCAATAATCCTATATACACTCTCAAAATTTTTTTTGATAATTGTTATTGAATTTAAAAAAAAAAAATTAAACATATTACGGATCATTTTGTGTTGATTTTGTGTTAAATAAATAAAAGGGACATCACAATGTTGAGTTAAAAGTAACACAAAATGATTTGTCATTAAGTTTATTTAAGAACAAGCTTTTTAACACAACAGTTTTTACAGTGTACATATTTGTATTTGTAAATATTTAATTTCAAACTTTGTCATATTTACCTGAAAGGTCTCTTTGCCTGAAAGATTTTTTACTAAAACCTACCATTTAAGTAAAAAACTGTAATAGTAAAAACCGAAGTAAAAAAACATAAATGTAGTAAATATGGTTGTCACAGTAGAAAATAACCATGATACTAAAAACCATTGTTTTTAATATTGTGTCAAAAGTACACAATATTATAAATAATTCAGCACCCATTTAAAAATTTGCAACAATGGTTACAAAACCTCTCTCCACCTCCCTAAATAAAATAAAAAGAGAAAACACAAAATAAACAAAATGTAAGATGAATTTGACTGACATTAGCTATTTACAAAATTTTTGGCCACCATAACCCATAGTGAAAATCTGATATTGTGACAGCCCTAAAAACAGTAAATCTTATTCACTTCAAAGTCCTAAATATCTGCGAACGTGGATGTTCGTAATTAACATGTCAATCTGCAATAAATAAGACGTCAAATCAAGTTTTTTTTTGGTTTTTGGTGCCCAGTTGATGTTGTACCTGGATGTCTTTAAATCCATTAAATTCTTTTAGAAACCTTTTAAAAGCAGTATTGAGTGACCCATTTCACCCATTAGATAATGTTCATTTCCTGCCCATTTCAAAATCATACATTTGGGATTCATTCACATATAATGTTTTGACACATAATTAATAACTGTGCACTTGCTCCTGATTGAAGACAGCATACTTCCACTGTCAAGTGCTATCGTCTGTCTCTCTGCAAGCTAAGAAAGGACATCTTTTACATTTTAATTTCAATAATATTAAGCTTCAGAGAAATGAGGCTTTCAAGATGATCACCGGCTAAAACCTTTAAAGCATATTTGCAGGTTCCCCGTCTGAGAAACTGACTGCGAAACCCAAAAAGTCCTCATGATCTTGACAGTATGAATGGTGCACGAAGTGCCTGTGTGCATACATTACAACAGTTAGAGCAAAGTAACACAACATGCTTTTAAAAGTTGTCCAGGCATTAGCTTATCAGCTTGAAAATAAAAGACCAGGCCACCTGAATCTTTCACATTCATTTGCAACATACCTTTTCCTATTCTTTCAGAGTCTGAGGTCTATAGTGAAACCTGCCTGTTTGGAATGTTATACACGGAGTGCATTGAATGATATCATGTTATGTAACATAACCATTTGTCCAGATGGAGTTCTCAAAAATATCATCTGTATTGTTTTTCCCATTCACTGCTGAAGAGCAATAAGGGTTTCTGGTGTATACACCCACAATAATGCACCACATATTAGTGTTAAAGTATTGTTGCACTGTCTGGGTAAACCAACCAGCCATGACTTGAGGAATATAGAATTGTTCATTTTTTGGATCACATTTATATTGAATTTAATAACATGCCTATAGCTACAGCCTTAGTTTTTTGACAACGGCTTGATTTTGCAGTGAAAAACAACATCTAGCTAAAAACTGGAACACTTTTTCCCCAGATGCTAACTCAATCCCAAACTTGAATGATTTGCCAAGTAAACAGAAACTCTTGTAAATAAAAATGTAAATGACAAAACAAATTAGCATTTTCAGAACAAACATCAGACATCGTTTGACTGAGACCCCCGATGATGCACAATCTGAGAAAAATCTTTGTTTCACAGAGAATCTTTATTTTTACACATTTGGATCCTTCCATCTCAGCAGCGATCCGCAGGGAGACTAAAAATCTCACACGACAGATACTCAGCGCCGAAACAGACACAAAAATGCTCTTCCCCTAACGCACTCAGTGTGGAGAACGTGTGTTATCCACACTAAAAATAATCATGTGCATTGCTATCCCGAAAGCCTGGCGCTTGGCATTTGATTCCCTCTTGTAATGTAACAAAGATACAGTAGAAACACAAGGAGTTTAGTAGCATGTGATAACAACGGGAATATGTGGGACGTGTGGCTAACTTCATCGTTTTTTCCATGGGCGGGTGTGAATGCTGAGCCTCACCTACAGATTCAGCTGTGGGGGAAAAGGATTGAGCCGGTCTGACAGGGACTGTAGACTCCCCAGGCCATTTCTCCTGCAAGGTGGAAGAAAATGTGAAGTTTCACCTCCACTGTTATTATTAAACCAGCACGTCCAACAATGGACAAAAAAAGTAGAAGTGACAGAATTCTGGGGTGTAATGGTGAATGGGAGGAACGCTTTCAGGGCAGGTGAATAAAGAAAAGCTAATTCCCCTTATCTAAACCTCCAACGGGGACTTTAATTGGCCATTCAAATATTCAATTACTGGGGATTTGAATAGCACTTATTTCTAATATTTGACCTTCCATTATAATAGCAGGTGTGAAAGCCATTAACAGAAACCAATCTTGTTATTCCATACTAAGATGTTCGGAGGAGCGCTGCCGAGCAACACTTCGGAAGAACTTAAAAAGCTGTGAAATCTAACAGAAAGTGTGCGTGTGTGTGTGTGCGTGTGTGCGTGCGTGTGTGCGTGCGTGTGTGCGTGCGTGCATGCGTGTGAGAGATCTGAAACTGCCACCCATTGAGTCTTTTAGTATTTGTACACGACGCATAAATAAAAGCAAACATGGACCAACACTTTAAAAGCTCCTATTGTTTTCTAAGAACTAAATAAATAATGACTCCTGACAAAATCACTTGTAATAAAGAAGTAAACAACGATTAACAATTTAAGCACAGTGTTACATTGAGTACCAAACAAAATTGCATGTTTGGTATTTCAGGATCTGAGGAGCAAGCGTTAAGAACATATAATCTATAATAAATGTAAGAAAGTTTTCCTCTTTGCGAATCCTTATATTATGAGTGCAATAACTTTAGAAAACCACTTCATAATAAATAATAAACCATTTCAGTGTTTGCACAAGAAATATTGGTAAACATTTTGCCCTAAGAGCTAAACTGCTTCTTTACACTTGTATTTTGAGCATGATCCACTGACCAAAAGAAAACATTTGTGTGTGTGTGTGGTCATGTTTATATATCCCGGTGGGGACCTAAACCTGAATGCACACCAACACATGGGGACTCGTGTCACCAAAACTGAGGTCCCCATGGGCAAGAAAGCTTATAAATTATACAGAACAATATTTTTTTTAAATCTAAAAATGCAAAATGTTTTCTATGATCTTTAGGTAGGGGTTGGGTTAGGGATAGGGGATAGAATATACAGTTTGTACAGTATAAAAAACATTACGGCTATGGACTGTCCAGTAGAGAATTTAGCATAAGCCAAATGGTCGGAGTCATTTAAAGAAGAGCCGTCAACCCCCTTCACTCCCCTTTCTACTGGTTTCTTAATACCATTATCAAAAGACCAGAGTCAAAACCTAGCTCCAGGGGTCTGAGCTTAGGTTGGTGCTCTCACCGAAAGTGTTGATAACCCCTTTTGTTTCTCTGTGGGATATTTTACGACACCTAAGCTTCAAAGCAGAGGTGAGAAGTCTCTCTGTCTAATCTGAAACTTAACATCTGAGGCTAACCAGAGAAACTTCTCTGACAAATAGGAACTTGTGTGATTCAACTGTCCTTTTCTATAAATATATCTAAATATCTAGGTTATATGTTGTCGCTCTTGCCATTTTTAAATAACCTGTAATTGTTAAATAGGCAAGTTAATTCAGGTTTTGTTTGTATTCGTACCTCCGAATGAATCATGACTTGATGCAATTCAAACCTTAGCATATTTGATATATAAATGTTTGTCTTTGCAATTCCTCCTTGTTTACATATATTGTGTGACCATAGAACATTCTCTTTTCATTATGTTATAATTTGGAATGGTATTTTGTAAAGTTGCCAGGAGGTCATAAAGATGCAAATTAGCTGTTGAGTGGACAAAGAACCTCTTCCCTGCTCAACTGTGATTGGTCGATTCAAACTCAGGTGGGCATGCCCTCTCATGAAGTTAAATATCGAGCCTGCTCTGAAAAGACTCGCTTTCTCTCTTCTCTTCTGCTATACCTGCCTCCAAAACTTGGTTCGTGGCGTCTCAGAGACCGCCCTTTTCCCCCCACTGGGTGAAAAGAAGGAACAATGGACTTCTGCTGCCACGTGGTTAAGCCATGCGGCCGATCACGAGGCCCACAACTTTCTACAGGACTGCCTTCTGAAACCTTTTGAACAATTCCATCATACGGATATCGGTCCAGCACAGAGCTCGCAAGTATCCGTTTCTATTTATAGAATAGCTGCGCTAAATCTGTGCCTTTTTGTTAAAGATGATTTTTATTGGTGTTCAGAAATCGCTGCCATGCCCCCCCCCCTCTCTCTCTCTTTCTCTCTCTCTCTCTCTCTCTCTCTCTCTCTCTCTCTGCGCTTCCTAGCGCATTTGTGTTTCATGTATTTGTTTGTTTTATGCGATCGTCATTGTTTTGTTTACCATGTAGAGTAGAGTTTAATAAACAAACATATATATTCATTTGTGATGGGTTTTCTGTATTCACGCTCACAGGCTTGGTCCCTTTTACTGTGTTTCGATTCGCTACCTTTGCTCTAAATCCTGTTTGGTAAAGTCACGTTACTTATGGCCATGAGATAATGTAAAGTATATAATATCATTGAGGCATTTGCTGGACGAATGCATACAAGTATTGTTATGCTTTATATTACTAATCAGAGACCGTAAAATATGTATATTTGATCATGATGATTATACGTATTTTCCTTTGAGCTAAACTAATTCCTTGACTGAAATTGATGTTTTAAATAACTAATTTCATGGATGTGATCTTGAAAGATCTGGTGGAGAACCATATTTGGTGAGCTTTGCTCATCAATATAATAACGTTAGCTAAAACCGCTACAGTCCCCACAAAGATAATAAACCAGACGTGCGTGCGTCAGTGTTTTTTTTTTTTGAAGATTAAAAACTGACAAACATTAACTATATATACATTTTTAAATAAACTAATAAATTATATACATGTGAAAAACATTACAGTAGATATATATAAGTAAATTAATGAAAGATAAATTCAATTCAATTCAATACAGAAATAATGTAATTTGACCAATACCTATATCATACCAGCTGTATTAATGTCTCACAGCCTCACATTATATATAATGCACCATTATGACACATTTTCCTTTCATAAAGTACTGATATAAGTATGAGCCTTTGGATTAAATTACGTCAATCTGGTGCCCATCAATTTCTTGAAATGGTTTAAATTGCATGTATTTGTCATCAATTTAGTCATCTTTCTACATAGAAATTGATTATTATCTTACAACCACTTTTGCAGTTACTATTACTAATACACATCCTATGAAAAACCACAATAATACCATCTATTCTATGTTTTGTATATTTTTTTCATAATTACATCTCAATACTTCTGTTAGCACCGTGTATGTAAAGCTGCTTTGCAACCATGCACAATTGTGAAAAGTGCAATAGAAATCAATTACATTGATTAGCAAAACAATATGCGATGTGTGCTTGGCTCTTCTGGCGTCTAGCAGCATCTGGGACTGACACATCCAGACAGTGTTAAACAATGAAGTCACAGATAGGAGTGTCATAGTTGAGAAGAGGCTAAGTGTGCCGAGTTGTGTCGTACGAAGCAGGTGCGATTCAGATGTGCGAAAAAGTCCAAGGGTGAGATCAAGGGGGACGGACTCCCTGTACAATGCCACTAAAGTAGCTGTTCTCCCAAAGCTCCTTGTAACAGCGCAATAGACATACAGCTGCCAGCACTAAAAAGCCATTAGCGTTCCCACTGTGAAACCCGAATACGTACGACAACAAATACGAGAAGCATCTGCTCGCTTGACAAAATGAGGCTGTTCATTTTGCCGGTGCAAAGAGGTCATTGCGAGCGAATAGCTTTGTGATGAGCGGTTAGATACAAGATCTTTACATTATCATAATGGAGTAACCATATGAATGTCTAGAGGCCACGAAGCATTTCATCAGCCATCTGAACAACTTTCGCAGATGCAGAGCAGTTGGCCCCATTATCAGGCAATTTCCTTGTTAAGCGCAACATGGGGGAATATTAATTAATGATTTTGCTTTCAGTGGCGGTTCGGTGGGGTCTCCGACATCCAATTAGTCAAAGTCACCACGCGGGTTAGTCAGGTCAAATAAGTTTCTGGACCGCGGTACTTTATATTGACCTTATCTGTGCCTCAGCTCCAACTGGAGAATGTGGAGACTCGCTTTGACTGCAACTGCAGAAAGTGTTTGGCAAACAGGTTATCTGAATGTATTCAATTACGCTGATACACGGGCTTTGAATTAAAACTCTACCTCAGACAAATTCCTTGCCAAAGGTTCCTAATTAACAGTATATGCTTTGCACCGAAAACATGAGAAAAAACAAAAGCTCCTGTCTGTCAGAAAGTTGCTTTCTAAGAGAAAAAATGGCTAACATAGTCACAGAATGATAAATGTACCAGCTTACCTTAAAGTGTGTTTGCAGGAAATCACACGTCTCAAATCTTTACACCTTCTAAAGCTCTCTGTGGGAAATCTATGAAGAGGATCTGCTATATTTGGTACAATACAGGTCAGCTGGCCGTGGGCAAAGGTCACACACCAGAGCTTATTCTATGACCAATTCTGAAACAAATCAGAGAGCAGCGGCAGACCCAGAGGAATAGCTTTGTGTGTTTAATGTACTGTGAAAACAGCACCAGAGGGCCAGAATGAAAAACAATACGCCACAAATATAAAGAAATATTGTATTTCATAATTAAAGAATCATACTATTGTCTTCAGTTATGCCTGAAGTTAAAAAATAAATGACAGAGAAATGGATCTCATTAGTAAAGCATTTGTAACTATTTACGCTTAGTGTACTACGTTTGATTTAGATACATATTGGTGATGTATGGACAGCTTTTAATGTTGTTTAAATGTTCACAAAAACATCTGGAATAGGTTCACAGAATATTAAATTCAAAGAATTATTTATTTTTTATAAATGCAAGGTTGACACAATCAAATCTAGCACATTTACACATTGCATGACCCTGTTTAAAGGACTTGCTGCAATATAGCTGTTATACCATAAAACCACGATACACGAAAGATGAACAATGTAAAGTTTTGTTTATGTTGCCCGGACATTATGGACACTATTCACAGTCAGTCTCATGAGGATAACTTATAAAAAAGTTTCCAATAAAGTGTTACTGGGATAAAAAGATGAGTATTTAGTTGGTTGTGTGATCTTCACATAGCAAGGCCAACAGACGGTTTCATCAGACGCACAAAAACAAAGTTAACTTCCAGTCTGTGTTTTGTTATAACAATTTATAATATATTTAATTTATATTAATAGTAATTCATATTTATAATAGTTAATAAAATTATTCAACAGTTACAGATTTTTTGCAGAGGGTCTACCTGAAGTTAAATTTGGGCCCCAGAACGTTTGTTTATTTTGTTGCCGCTGAGACCCTCTATAAGGAAGCCCAGATCCATTAAAGTAGTTCATTTGACAAAAAAAGTGAAAATTGTACATTTACACAATATTGTTATTTTATTTAGAGGAAAATGTTTATAAGAAAAAAGTGTAACCATAAAATGAAGTAATGAAAGAAGTTTTCGGATTCTTAACATTCGTGGGTCAGTATGGGTGGGCGAGTAGGTGGATGGATGAATAGGCAGACGGACAGACACACCAGTTACAAACTATCATAGTGCATTGCGTGTTTTCATATATATAAAAAACAAACAAAAAAACAACAACATGGATGGCACAATCCAACTTCCAACTACAATGGTATTCACAGCAGCGAAAAGTGTTTAAGACGCAGCGAGAAGCTGGAACAGACCGTAAAGTCTTAGCGTCTGTCCTTGGCTTCTCTGTTTAGAAAGCGTTTCACAGTCAGCAGGTCTGACTCAGGCTGACCGCCCTGGAGATCATGCAGGGGAGTGAAAATATGAAGAGCTTATTCACAACACCTTCTCATTAGCATGTTAAAGGTGGGAGCTGCCATATGCAACTCAACAGCTACAAGGTGCCAATGAACCATAAACTCCGTCGCCAGCGCACGCGGCTGTTAAACAACTCATTTAATACCACACACAATCGCTCAATAAAGCTTTCCAAAATGGCCAAAAGCAATGAGTAAGCCTGCTGTTTTTAGAATCAATAACTCTGATGTTTGATACACGCCGGCTATTACGCGAGCGCAAGGGCCCTTTTGGCGAGTACACAGAGCTCTCAGATGCTTTCCTCCCGCGCTGGACATGTTGCCATGACAGCCTGTCAGCTTGAGCAATGGGTCGTCATTGTCATGCCGCTGAACGGCCTCAATTGAGTCGCGCAGCTGGAGTTATGTTAAGTGTAAAGCAAAGTGACAGAAATGCTAATCAAGTATCAAAACTGACACCGCATTGCCCTCGATGCACATCGGACCGTCACTGATTTATTTGTCTAAGTAAAAGCATGTGTCACCGTTCGCGGGTCTCGTGGGTAAACATGCCACTGGCTCAAGGTCCAGCGCTTACAGATGCTTTTCCCCCCAATACGTGTCAAGGCCATTCTCGAACCTGGGACGCGATGGAAATAAGCTGGGAGATATCACCCCCACCTTCCCTTTTTGCTTTTTAAAGTGGAACAGACGTTCATAAATTTAAAAAATCTGCCACATTGTAGCTTATATATAATAAAACGTTGTAATCAACAGACCTTCATGAACTTTCCTTTATTGTGATATTGTGCGCCGGGGTTACGTTAACCATACACAATTCATAATCTCTAAATAACATGTGTATTTATGCTTTCGCCATCAAATATACGTAAGTGGATGCCAGTGGATGTACTGTATAACAACAGTCTTTTAAGTTATTTCTGTGATTTCATTAACTTCATTAAAGTGGTGAACTTTTCTGTTTACTTAATTGTGCTCTAAATGCCTAGTAAATGTTTCTTATTGTAATGTTTTACAAAACTGTGTGTGGTGTTGAATGTGCAAAGACCTTTTTTCCTCTTTTCTGAACAGTAAAGGAATAGGTCATCTGAAATGAAATTTCTTTTATCACTTATATGATGTCATTTCGAACCTGTGTGAGTTTTTTCATCTGCAGAAAACAAAAGAAGATATTTTCAAGACATTTCTCAAAATATCTTCGTTTATGTTCCACAGAAGAAACCACATGAATAAATAAATGTATTTATTTTGTTATTTTAAATTTGATTTTCTCATTTTTAATGTAATTTTATTTACACATTTATTTTATTTTTAATTTATTTTATATATATATTTTTAACTAAAAATACTAGACATATCCAAACTACCTAACAATGACGTTATGAGTTCTCACAGCTGCACTGGTTTCCTTGCATACATACAAGCATATATCTATCCCCTCTTAAAGGTGCTCAGATATGCTGAGTAAGCCTTTTACCTTCTCTTGTCCCCTTGATCTTAATGTACAGCGAGACAGAGAGAGAGAGAGAGAGAGAGAGAGAGAGGGGCTCCAACAGGCCCCAATTATCTCACCATCATTCAGAATTCCTCATTCAACTCCCCCAGCGCCACCCACCACTGCTTTCATTTCTGTGAGGAGATTCCAGCCTGAGCCTTGGGGATCTGGGGGTGGAGAGGTTAAACACTGCACAGCTCAACTGAATTTGGCATTGGAATCGCAGCAATGAAAGTTGAAAGAATGCAGGCTCGGCCAATCCCGCACGTTTTTGTTTTTTTGGGGGGCTAAGAAGAGAAGGCTGTCTGTTTGCTGGATCTCCACTTTTCTGTTGCCAATTAAGGCTGAGCTTCTTTTAGAGCAGAATTATGGAAAGCGTCCTAGTTTGATGCATCAACAATTTGCAACCGCATAATTTAGTGGAGGCATGGAAGATACAAAACAGCAGCATATAATGAGGCTGCAAAATTCTGTCGCATAACAAATGACAGATTTAAGCAGTTGTGCTAGTAGAGCGGTACAATTTTGCTGTCTGAGTTTATATGATTTAATATACAGAAGACACTGCTGTATACATTAATTTAAGATATACTCAAAACATTTCTAGATATTTAGGGTGTAAAGATATATTTTGGGATGACGTTGTGATAAAAAGATGTAAGAAAGGAATTGCAGAGCCACGATGTATGTTTGTATAAAGATATGACGTCTGTTTAATTTTAGTGGTTGAGATGAACAAGACCTGTGTCTACATATAACAGTTTTTGTGCTTTTATTACCTTAAAGAGTTCTCACTTAGGTTTAGCTTTTATAAATTCTTAATTTTATTTTAAAATGAAGTTTTGTTTTTAGTAACAGACCTAATAAGTATTTTCTTCAATGTAAAAAAGTTTGAATTAAAGCTCAATGTTTTTCTATAACACATTGCATGTTCACATTTTTTTCATATTTATTTAAATATTTAAATGAATAATGTTTTGAATATACATGTTATTTGCATTTTGGTTTAATTTTTTATTTTATTTGAAATATTGTAACACTTAGTATCGTATTAAATTGTGCGAGCTAAGTGTAACATTAGATATGCACGTTTAATATTACTATACTTGATGACTAAAACTATTTTGAATTCAAATTATTTTAAACTTAATACACATTTGGCCTTTTGACATCACATTAATTAAAAGTAAACGAAATGCAAACAAGTTCAAAGACAAAACTAAAATGCACTATGAACTAACATGAACAAATAGTATTGACATTAACTAACATCAATAAAGATTAATGAATGCTAAAAAACTATATTGTTTATTGTTAGTTCATGTTATTAATATTTACTAATGTTAAATGCATCATTATTGTAAGGGTTACCGATATAATACCATCAATGTTCTCATTAAAAATATTTATACATGCTGATAAATATTAGAACAGCTTATTCCTGCATAATTTATACGTATTAACATCTGAGAGAATGTCTGCCTCCACCAAGCGATTTCATTGGTCTCTTAAATCTAGGCAGACCCCCGCTGCACAGCTTGCACGGTCTGTTCATTTTTAATATCGGGGGGATAACATTTCCAATGATGTTGATTATTCAGCGGGGTAGACCAACATGTTGCGTTTTTCCTTGAGAAAACTATAACTCTTTCGAGAATAACAGATTGAGCTGAATATTTTCTGCCAATTCTTGAGCACGCAGACACAAAAGAAGCAGAGAACATGCAGCGCACACACACACACTTGTAATCGAGTATTCTCTAAGGATCCGTCTTGAGTCCTCCATTAGCTTTGATGTTGATAGCCATTAAAAAGATTTCTTGCTTGATATGTGTAATTGATGTTCTCTCTTTGTTCTCTCTTCAGTTTTAAAGAGGAAGCGCATCCATAATTCTAAACTCTGGCGAATATTCATATATCACAATCTGATCTTTTTCTCTTGTCGTGTCACAGAAATGAGCTAAATCATTTTAAGCTTCACAACAGCCGTGCCATTTTTTGAAAGCATAGCGGTGGCGGCCTTTGGCTTAAGTGGATGTTTTTCAGGCTCTCTCGTCTGCGGACAGCGTGATGCATTGTTTGTTGCATGAGAGCAGCCCGAGGCGTTTTATGCTTTCATAGGTGAAGTGCAGGGAAGAGGCGCTGTGAGATTAATGGGTATAAACAATATGGAGACCAGGAAAAGCAAAAGACCGGAGTCGTTCGCGTGTCGTTGATGATGCTGTAAATTACACGCCCTTTCGATATCTGCTCAATGGTACCGTACGCTCCACTGAGTGGAATACGCTACCTGTAAGATTCCTGTGATTCAGCATTATCTGTCCACTTCCCCTACGAGTCCACTGGTGAAATATATAGGTGCAGCATTTATTTACGATGAAAGTCATGCCCGGATGCATCTGAATCATATTTGAGAGATCAGGGATAAGCTTCGGATGTGACAGCTGAGTGCCGAGTCCACCAGGGACACGCGCCGCTAAATTCACCTTTACGTGTCCTGTCAGACGTGGCAAGACGATGTGCGATGGGTTCTGAATTTTTCAGACCCTGGCGAGACTCAGCAGTTAAAAACATCACACAGCAGGCGCTCCAGGTGCGAAGACCCCAAGGTGGGTCGCTGTAAACCTTGATTTACCCGAATTCTGAGGCAGCATCACGTGTTTTATGGAGAAGGCAATCCAAGCATGCATAATGCATGTGTAATGTTTATAAAGAAAAACATTAAAGTAGGCTATACATTTTTTTAAATTCTATACCAAAAGGAAGCAACAAAAAAATTTAAGTTGAATCACGCAGTGCGTTTAATGTGCGGGATTGTTAGGATGCTGTCTTCAAAGGCAGCTGCCTATATAGGCAAAAAGGCAGCTCGCTAGGATTCGCAACAGAGGTGACGTCTTGAGATAAATGAGTTCATTTGTTCATTATTAGACTGACAGAAATGTTGCATCAGAAATCCACAGACATTCAGCAACATGAATAGAATCATATTCATTACAGACTATATTCCATTAAGCAGTCTTGTAGTCATGGAAACACCTTAAGTATATAATCTCTAATGCTAGAGATCATATCTAATGAACTTCTTGCAATATATAAAGCATATGTTTATACAGTATATAATATGTAATATATAAAGCATTTTTTGAAAATCTAAATATAAACACCTATTGTTTAGCACATCAAAACATAATAAAGACTTTGAAAAATAGGCAAGATAGGACCCCTTTAATTAATTACTTTTACTGGTAAAATATAATATTTTGTTTTTCACTGAAATAAATCACTCTTAGTTATTTTGTGTAATGTTTATTCCAGAAATGATTTTTTTATTATTTAAATATGATAAAACATTACTCAGTTGCTACTATCAGGAAGATAAAATATACATTCTGCAATAATGAGACTATTTCCTTAACAGAAAAGGGCTTTGCAAATGTCTCCAAGTAGTTTCAGAGAAAAGCTGTAGATGAGAACAGTCGTTCCCACTGCAGTTTTTTAGGAGATGTCACACTACCTGCTGTCAGTCTGTGACACTGTGAGACAGGTAATGCTGAAACACCGAAACTGCAGATGCTAAAATGTTCTTCACCCATCAATATCCCTTCAAATCCTAAGAGCTCATTAACACTGTCAGTAACAGTTTATCATGAGATAAAAACAAACAAACAATTTTTAAAAGAGTTTTAAACTTGCTCCATTTCTCTTCTACATTTTGCATCAAAATCTTGTGTAGCCTACACATATTTTTATATTGAACTTTTAGGAGAAATTGCTTGTGATGTTCCTGGTTTTCGAAGTCACTTTGGAAGAATGTATCTGCTAAATCTTTGCATCTAAATGTATGTCTTTGCCTTTATAAACGTTTGTTTTTGTTTCTGTTTCATGCTGTATCTGTCATGATCCCGCCTTCCTAGCAGTAATTTCTCTTGTTCTGGCCGACAGGATCATGACAGCGCCATTTCTTGTGTTTTGTTTTGGAAGCCATGTGCTCTCCTGTCTTGCATCTTAGCCCCGTTCCTTATTCATTATCCCATTATCAGTTCACGCCCTTCACCTGTTGCCCTCGTTATGCCTCTTTTGTTCCTCTCCCATTTAATGCCCTTGTGTTTGCTGTCCTGTGCTGGATCGTTTGTCTTCATCCCCGTCTTGTCCTGTTGCCCCTGGTCTGTGTTTAAGTTAAGTTTTATTTTGTCAAGTATATTGTTCTTGTTTCCACCTCGGGGGATTTTTCTGTTGGGTCTTGTTTTCATTCTGTTTAATTAAATAAATGAGTTTTGTTGAAGAGCTGCCTGCACTTGGGTTCTGTTTCCTGTCAGTTCATGACAGTATCTACCAAAACATGGGTAGTTGACAAATAAAACATACATATGTCCTATGATGTGATATAGCAAAATTTTGGAAAAAACAACAGAATAAATATAAATCCCTATTATGCTATTTCATATTATCAATTTAAATGTAAATAATATAAAATAATGTATTATTAAATATTTGTTTTCTAAATGTTTGCTTGTCACATCATTGGATATATGGTATGATTTATTTCATCACATACCACCAGTGTTGGGTAAGTTACTCTGAAAAAGTAATTAATTACTAGTTACTAATTACATATTCAATAGTGTAATTATAGATTACTGTACAAATTACTCTCTCCAAAAAATATTTAGTTACTTATTACTAATGACTTATTATTACTATATCCTACATCAACCTTGATTAGTTAAGTGATTGAAGGACATAAAACGTCTCTTTTCATTCTTTCAAATTAATAATATTAAACTACACAAAGTACTCTTATCAACTCACCAAACTATTACAAATGTGAGAATTATACACTAAAGCAAGGCTTTTTAAGTTAGACTTTGAATTTTGATGTCAATTCCACTATTGCACACACATATTACACAAAGTATTTAGTTTAATTACATCAGAAGTAACTTTAATTAAATTACAGAAAAAATAAGAGTAATCCCTTACTTTACTTTTTCAAGGGAAAAGTAATTAAATTACAGTAACTACTTACTTAGTAACTAGTTACACCCAACACTGCATACCGCAAACTGGATTTCAACACATTAGCTCAATGTATCAGGCCACATCTACAGCATATACAATATTATTTTTCAAAGAACTACAGAATAAAATCACAGCTTAAAAAAAGGTTTATCAAATGTATTGTCCTTGTTATCATTCTGAATGAAAGCTTTATTTTATTTGAAAGTTTCCCACATTTATGGATGGAAAATGGCTGGTGCGCATGGGCAAAGGAAACAGAATATTATATGAATCGACAATGACTTGCATCTGGACTCGCTCTGGGCAATTGGGAATGCTCAGTGCAATTGCATCTAAAAGACACCACATACAAATGACATGAGAGAGAGAGAGAGAGAGAGAGATGAAGTGATACGCACACATTCC
Organism: Triplophysa rosa; assembly: GCF_024868665.1. Taxonomy (NCBI): domain Eukaryota; kingdom Metazoa; phylum Chordata; class Actinopteri; order Cypriniformes; family Nemacheilidae; genus Triplophysa; species Triplophysa rosa. Next base: position 18,218,536 of record NC_079900.1, read on the forward strand.
AGCCCTTTGGCTCGAGCTTTATAAGAGTAATGCTCTCCTCTCATAATAAACATGTCCACATCTCACATCCAACTTGCTCTAATATGCCAGAGAGGAAATTTATGGCGCATCCCTGATTTGTTTGCTATTATTAATGGGGCTGGGAGGAAAGAAGTGTTCTGTGGCTGCCAGCGCAATATCTGACCTCTGAGAGTGCATTAAATCAAGGCATTAGGGCTTGTGTTAATAAAAAGGATAGCAGAGGCGGAGCACTTCGGCCAAAACAAACACACCCCAGACACAACAAGCGAACGGACTGGCCTTTCGCCGGCACAGGGAGGAGAATTAATATCGGCTTTTAATCTGCCATATTAGGGCAGTGACCTTCTGCAAATGACTGAGACGCGAAGATGATCTCTGCAGATGCTCATGCTTACGTATGTCATGATCTTTTTTTAAAGAGCGTGTCGATCAAACTGAGACTCGGGTTAATACCCTGAGCACAGATCACAGACTCCAGCGCTTGACCGCGGTATGTGCCATCACATAAAGGCTTCAATTAAAACCCATACAGGTTTACAACCCGATACCAGTGGGGAAGCTTTTATAGTTCTGTTTCTTTATAAAACTACAGCGTCTTTACTTGTGTTTGAAAGAGCTCAGGGGGCTTTGCTTTTTCCTCTGTAAAGAAAATAGTTAACATTGACTCATTCGTCATGTGGTTGCAAACCTATATGACTTTTTCTACACTGGAACACAGAAGGAGCTTTTTGTTATACAACGAATGTAAACAGTAACCGGGGAGTATCAACCCTCAAAATGACAAAATAGCACCATAAAAGCACAGCAAAAGCAGTCCACAAAACCCCGGCACTATAATTCTTCCAAAGCCAAGTCTGGCCCACAAAAGTGTGAAGAACAGGCCTAGGTTGTTACTTTCTTTAGCTCTCAAATGTAATTCGTACACCTGCGCATTCAATTTTGTTGTATTTGATCATGTGACACGTGAGATCCTGTCGCAAACTTGACATGCGCACGTAGAGTTAGAATACATGCATGTACATAGAAATGCTCACAAACATGTGAGTAAATGAGCAAACAGTGAATTTTCATTTCTGGGTCAACTATCCCAGATCATGCCGATCTGAGGAAACTATAATATCAAGAACTTTTTGAATCTCTGATTTGACCAACTCAAGAACTATATATCAGAAAAATTATTCAATAAAAGATGAGAGACCTCACGTGGTGCTTCTATTGAAAAAGCACAGAAACATATTTTTTCAAAAGAGTAAAATTTGTCCTTATAATAGTACAAATTACAGCAAATGACTCCAACGATGACGCCTCGCATTTAAGAAAATGTAAAACAGATGTCTGTTTTCTGAATCGCAGACATTAAGCGAGAGCTTTAGGTGGGCAGAAATCATAAAAGCTCTCCTGCACGCTGTCTGAACGCTGCTGAGAATCAGAGTATATCTAAGACAGGAATCAATGTCTGAAATGAAGTGGCTTTGTCCAATACGTATCCATAAGCACCGTGAGTCTAAACCGTGGTCACATTTAGTGTAACTTACAATCCTTAGCTGCACATGGACTGACTGCATTTTCTGTTATTGTGCGTGTGCAACGGGAGGTTTGATTGCATTCATTATCACAACAGGACTGCTTCACTGAGTTTCCATAATTGACAGAACATGTGGTGGACTTTGTTGTATCTTTCATGTGAGAATAATGCGAAAGGCAAAAAGAAAAGTGCACAGTGTCAAAGAGAGGATGAAATAAGAGCTAAAAAGCAATAGGAACATATAAAGCACTGTAGGGCTTCTTTTGCGTTAGGTAGGAGGCCTGTCATTTTTTTCCCATGTCAGAGCTGTTCACCTCAATTAACATAAATGTTATGCTGTCCAAACTTCAGAGTTGACTGAAGTCAAACTTTTATAAACCTATATTTATACAATTTATAATACTAACTCATTTTAAAAACACGCTGTATTGTTTTACATTTTACATTATGTTCAATTGATATTCATTATGGAGTATGTAGAACATTTCTTGATGATGTTTAAGAAATGACATTATAGGATTCACATAATCTGAGTACAATTTACAGTAAAGGGATAGTTCACCCAAAAATGAAATTTCTGTTATCATTTATTTACCCTCATATGGTTGTAAACCTGTTTATGACTCTTTCTTCTGCGGAACACAAAAGGAGACATTTTGAGAAACGCTTCAGTGGTTTTGTGTTCATACAATGGAAGTCAATGACTTTTGTTGTTTGGTTATCAACATTCTTCAAATTATCTTCTTTTGTGTTCTGCGTAAGAAAGAAAGTCATACAGGTTTGGAACAACATGAGGGTCAATAAATGATGACATAACAATTTGTTTTGGTGAAGTATCCCTTTAAGAGCTTGAAAGCTTCAGTCCCCATTAAAGGAACAGTTCAACCTAAAATAAAAATTCTGTCATCATTTACTCACCCTCAAGTTGTTCCAAATCTGTATCACTTCTTTGTTCTGATGAACACAGAGAAACATATTTTGAAGAATGCCTGTAACCAAACCGTTATTGGTCACCATTGACGACCACTGACAAAACAAATTTTCCTACTATGGTAGCCAATGATGGTCAATAACTGTTTGGTTACAAGCATTCTTCCAAATATCTTTCTCTGTGTTCATCAGGAAAAAAAATGTATACAGATCTGGAACTTTTTGTATTTAACATAAAGTTTGGATTTTTCATTTCCGGTGAACTGTCTTTTTAAGATTTTCCATACGCATTTGCACTGACACATTGGTTGCGCAATGTCGTAACAATCTGACATGCTTCTCTCACTGTCAGAGGCTGTTTTATTCATGCAATGGAACATTTCTCCCCCGCTCAACCCAAAACTGCAAAAGAACCTTGAACTTCCAATCCACTGTTGTGATTCAAACCTAAACGCATGTTGGCTCCATGTGACACGTTCGTATGAAACACCCCGTCCTTAGCGTTCGCAGCGGCCCTGTGGTACTTCCCACGAAATAATCCCGTCAAACGTCGCCATCCCTAGCTCAGAAGGTAGCGTGAAAACGTGTGATGATAGTCAAATCCCAGAATCCCCGCGTGCATCCACACTGCATGATAATCTTTAGCATGACATAGTCAGCCAAAGGCGAATTCTAAGAGAACTAAGCAAACAGAAATTCTCTGCCTCAATGTGCCTGAGCCCAAGGCATCTATCAGCGTTCAGAATGTTTTACAACACTTTAACACCTCAAACCAAAAACGTTAGGAAGAGAACATCAAATATGTTTGCGATGAGGAACAGAACAGAAGGAACTGTCAGAGTGAAACAGAAAGTGCCAATGTGGCATGAAGGAATGGGACATTACAAGCATTGCAAATTAAACTATCTGTTATTAAACACAAGGTATAACATTCCCTCCTCGGGCAACGCTCTGTTGGTTAACTAATTATCATGCCACATTCATTTTCTGTGCCCTCAAGCGTTTGTTGAATTTACCCAAGGTGTACGGCGCACGTGTTTGGCTCTTTATAACGCAGGTTTATTCCTACACGCAGATTTTGCGTGGGAATAATTCCTCAGGAACCGTGGCGTTGCAAACCCAAAGGCTGCTGGGATTGCTTCATTTACATTCCACAGATTGCATCAGGAAATCAGAGAGATTTTCGACTTTTTTCTCGCCTGTTAATTGGGGACAGCATGCGCTGAAACAGATATGCGCTGACACGCAAGCGCAATAGCGGCATGGCACACGAGTCCCTCATTAGGGCGCATTAATGACTGCAACACATGCTTGACCATGGCCGTGATTTTCTATCAATCAGCAAACGCCGGCGTTGTCCTCCCTGTGACCGCAATATGGCGCACCCTCGCATTTTAGGGTTGCGGCAAACATTCCTTTCCACCCATCTGAGGACGCGTGTTTACAAAGCTTTGGTTTCTGAACGATTCTCAACCCAGCGAGCGCAGCCGCAGCGTGACGTTGATTAGAAGGCTTGTCAGAAATATGCTGGAGTGCCGCGTTTCTGCACAAACTTGTATTCATTTAGTTCTGCCAAGTTATGCGGCGCTATATCTCTGCAGGAAAATCCAGCATGACATGAGGGTGAATTTTGCCCTTTTAAACGGAGGGTTAATCTTTCTTTCTTTCCCACAGCAACCTCAATCTCGCTCTGGCCAGCACGCCTCTTGTGATCGTGGGCCGCCGCAGTAAATTAAATTAAATAAACCCATTAGTTACAGCAGTGCTACCTTCTCACCTCTGCCCAGATGCGCTTTCATGGTTTGTTGGCCTTTTAAAGTAACTAGAGGGCCAAGTGTAGGAGCTGTGATTGGAAAGTGACCTTGAAACAACAGAACCTAGGCTTATCTTCATTGTTGTTTTATCGGGATAATCAATTAAACGTTAAAAGGTGATCACATATTTTCAACACAGCAGCGATCCTGAGATTCAAATTGAAATAAAAACATACTCAAAAATGAGTTTCTCTTGAATTCATATAGATGGACAACTAAGAACAAAAACACTCCATTACAGCAACACGCAGACACACGGAGATGCACGTATGCAGGGGAGCTTCTTATTTGATTTGTACTTTCCCTTTAATTCAGTCTGTCGCTGTAAATCATGAAAACGTGTTTTAACCTTTTGAGATAAAAAGAAAGAGACTAAAACCTGAGCAGAATTTAAATGAGGATCAGCGGAAGACGAATGTAAAATACTCTGAACCATGAGAAATATGTAGAAAACATTTTTAGGCTAGTGGGTCATAATTTACAGTACAATGTTTGTTCATGGTTTCTCTTAAAGGTGCTGTGTGTAATTTTTTGGAGGATCTATTGACAGAAATGCAATATAATATAAATAACTATGTGTGCAGAGGTGTATGAAGACCTTACATAATAAAACGTTATGTTTTTATTACCTTAGAATGAGCTATTTCTATCTACATACACCGCGGTCCCCTTACATGGGTAATGCTCTACAGAGTGCATTCACGCTATCTCCTTCGACAAAAAAGCGACAACATGACGACATATTAGTTCTGTGTCAGCCGCCGTAGTGCTTCGAAAGGGAGGGTGGAGTGAGCCGCAACCTCACTGCTAGATGTCGCTAAATTTCATAAACTGGACCTTTCAACCAAAAATGAAAATTCGTATTTCTTTCAAAGCCAATGGCAATTTTTTTTAATAGTTTCTTTTTGATAAACAGGTTGATAATGTTCGTGGTCACAAACCTTTAAGCAAGACATGATTTAAATTAAAGTCCTTGTAAAGGCCAAATAACCTCAAGGGCACGTTCATCTTGCGTTATAAGTGATTGGTCATCATTTTAAAAATGTTTGTTCAATATACACCACAACACTAAGAGTCTATTACTAGTCCATCACAAAACAATCAAATCAACAACCCCCCAAATCTCAAATGCCAATTCCAAATGACCAAAACAATCACCTTCTGATACACCAATTAGCATAATCCTTTAAAGCATCTTTTTTCATTTCATCAGCTTAGTCCAGGTCTCAAAGGACGTCTGGCACATGTGGCAGCCGCTGTATAAAGCCATTGTGAGCTGTTGCGAGATGGCAGCCAGGTCTCATGCGCTGTTTGATTAATGGTGTGTGCATATAACCGATGGCAGGCAACACGAAACCTCAACAGACTACGCTATGGGAAAAGTTCCAAAAAAGAAAACGCCTTCAAAGTCACAGAGGAAGTGTGTTTGTTTAAACAATACGATCACCAGAACTTCAGCCCGTTTTGTCACCGTCGGGATAGCGTTTCCGATATTCCATCCCTCCGTTGTTTCGCGCTGTGCTAAATTGAATCTGTCTGATTACCTCATGGTGATTCTAGGCAGGAAAGAGAACATGAATAAGTAAACAGAAACTTCAAAGGCAATGGAACAATCATAGCAAATGAGATCCTGGAAGCCAATGAATGTGTTTGTCTTTGTTTGACAGTGACTCAGGGGTGTTAACAGGGGAATTAGCTCACACCTACGGAGTGTAAGCACATCTCAAGGCCATAATTGAATTGAGCCTGTCACCGTCTTCTATCTGGGCTGCGTGTTGCAGGAACGGCGGGTGCGAGATCATGTCACCGATCATTCGCTCCCCTTCTGGTGTATTTGTACACATCTGCTGGTTGTTAAAACAGTGGGAGAACCATTGTCTCCAATCCATCATTCCACCGTCCAACAGTTAACTCCACAATCCTCTATCTGTCACAGCCATATGGCGTGTTACGATTTCTGTGTACCGTGTCAGAAGTCATAGGTAGATGCGGGTGAAGCCATGTGTCACTTTTCTAGCGACAAGTCAGATATTTTTATCCTCACACATATAAGAATCTGAAAAAAGGTTTTGATAAGGTAAACGTCAGGTCGGAGGGGCAAGTGTGAAACATGTTAGTAGCACGTTTGCCCTCATCGCGTCACCTGGACGTGTCAAAGGTCTCATGTGAACTGCACGGGCTTGTTTTTTTGTCTTGAGACTGTATCACTCACGGTAAGTGGGCTACTGCAGAAAACGCAGGGAGAAAATTGGAATTTTGACAAGTATGATTGACACGCCTATTTTTCCCAGAAAGTCGCGTTCAGAGACATTTTAAGATGGCTGTAAACTAGTGTTCCTTCTGACTGGAAACGACAATTCGGTAGAAAGTAAATAATCCCTGGATGAATTATTTTAGGCTCAAAATGATTTATTTTTATCCTTTATTTTTGGTACAGAATAAATAATAGAACAGTTGATGCTAAAGGCCATTCCACGTTGAGTCCCAAATTTGCGTCCGAAATTTCTGCACGTTAAAAAATAAATACGACCTCACATTGTGTCAATCACATTTACACACTGCCTCCAATATGTTTGTCCGTCATGAAAAAATTAGGACTGGGTTCGATTTTCTGCGTTTTTCGCATCCGTAGCAAGCATTTTGAGAGGCGTTTGGACAATTTAGAGACACCGTACAAACAAGCGCCAAATACGAAAAAACTCATACGAAAATTTCGGACTGTATATGCAAAGACCTTAAGACATTGTGGGGCACAAAAAAAGAAAATGTAACAAATCACTGTTTGCTATGTGGGAGGAGATCTGATCCAAGGATCTCCAACGACACACTCAAAACCGGGCAGAAGCTGTGCATTAATGGCAGATTGTGTACCGATGCCAATTTTTAATGCCCGCAAATTAAATTGCAAATTAAATTGACAAATTAGATTCATAGCGTAAGTGAATTAAACTTGAAATTGGATGACGGTCATCACTTTATAAACTCGGTTGCAGGATTCAGCCCAGCAGGCAGAGAGGGCAGCTGTCAGTGAGAGAAATGAGAAAGAAAAGACCAAGTCTAGAACACGCTTGGATTTTTCTTTCTCAGCCATCAAAGATGAAATGGTGTGATTTGCCGTATAACTCTGGTGCCACAAAAAGCATTGGGCTGGAGGACCCCAGAAGGCCGACCCCTGAGTAAATTCTGCAATATGAGCTCACTTTTCACCTTGATTCTTTAGGCAACACAGAACCTTTCCCATAGTCGGAGGCACTGTGCGAATGCTCACGCCTTAATGCTCTTTGACTTTAAATCCCAGATGTAATTGAACTGTCAAGATTGCTGTCTGGGATTGTTTCCGGAGGGCCAGACAATATGCGCATGTGTATGCTTGCACCAAAAAGCAGAATACAGATTTCATACGATGTCTACATATCATCAATACGTCAAAACAAAGTAATAGCAAGAGTCTATTTGTGGTTTTCTACCGTAGCGCATCAGTCAGCAGTGCGCATAGGCATCATTTATGGTGCCGAGCACTTTTTACATCAGCCGAGATTGTTTCCACTACTTTATCAAATGCCTGACGGCAGGGATGTATGTTATACAGAGGAAACATTTCCAATTGTTAGAGTTTTCATTTCCTCAGTGTGTAGTGAGAGATCTCATTTTTAATGTTTTAATGTGAATGTCACGAGTGGTGGAAAACGGCAATGTTTGCACGCTGTCACACGCACGCTCACTGTTTGTATAGCTGTTACTCAGGTCAGCTATTCGTTCCCATGATATCACAAAATAAAATCCAAAACATGCCCCCGCTCCTGTTATACGTGCACTGACACGCAGCTGCAACTTTGCTTTGTTAAATATAAGCCATATTAGGATGATATTAAACATTACCACTAGACTTATAATTCATAATATCCAGCTGCTGATCGATGCATTTATCCACCGACTCTGAAATCCTACGCAGATGAATCAAGTTATGGAAAGTCACAATTTGAGCAGTTCATGGCAAATATCGGCACTAATACGCTGTTTAAACTTTTACCTAAATTACATACTTGTGGAAATGAACAAATGCCTCAGAATAATATGCAGTAGTGGCCTAAAGGGATTTCCAACTGTAGAAAACTGACATCTTTGCTTCTTATTCAAATATTTTATTGAAGATGGATTGCAATTTTGTTTGCATGTTGCATTGGTGTGTTTGAGGTGTAAACTGAAGCTCAGCCTTGAGAAGATTTGAAGGAGTGCACACGTGCACATGACACGTGCACAGTATATAACATGTCTACAAAAATAGAGAGAGGATCAACAGATATTAATAATAGACATCTAAAGTCAATGTTTGATTTATTTCCTGGAAATTATTTGTTGGTATGCATTTTTGTGTAATAAAGTAAAACCATATTCCCCGATACACTGTGGTTTGCCTTTTTGCCAAATAATCTTGTCTTGTCCATGTTGTACCATACACCTCATATTTCAATAACTTCATTTCACCTGAGGGGGCATTATAAGCAGATTTAGTACAAATATGCCCCCTTGGACATCATTTTTGGACATTACTTTAGATGTTGTCTTATATCCAAAACAGTAAAACACCTACAGTATATTTTTTTACCATATTATCTTTGATAACTTATTTCAGACGTTACTCTTTCCACCACTTTCCAAAACGCTCATGTTCATACAGAAACACAGCAGCTATATCCCAGTACAGGCAGCACACAGTAATGGAGTCGGTGTAGCGGCAGAACGTTTGCACCAGGTCAAAAGATGACAGGCAGGAAGATAAACATGTGAAGTGGCAGGGTAGACGCTGCTGTAGTCACCGGCCTCTCTTGTGTTGGTGAATTTAATTAAGTGGAAATAGAGGGAAGAGACAGACCTGACTGCAGCGGTCCACTCTCTCGACAGGCACAGGGGCATGCTGCTAATTAAAAAGTTTAATTCCACCACTGCAGCGTTGGCATTCAAGGACCCAGAGGTGCGTCTTGGCGGAAGCTTATCAGGAGCAGGCAGATTGGGACATCCCAGGGAGGTGAGTGGACGTGGACTGCGCGGGGAGACGGCATCCAACTCGAGCTGGGAAGCAGCCCACCTCCCCTCTCACAGTTTCAAGCCAACAGTCAGGAGGAGAGAGTCTGGGTTGAACTGCAGAGCGCCGTGCTGAGGCAGGGTAAACAAGGGATAAACGCTGGATTTGGGCTCTGTCCTGCTTCGCTCAGCAGTGGATCTGCATCTGCCACTCTCTCCTCCTGTCAGGGGCTCATGTCTCAGCTTCTGATGGAGAGAATCATCTCTGCATGCTGTTCACACTATTCACAAACCCACAGATGGTTCGCTGTATAATGTAGCGGAAGATTCCGGCTAAATACGGGAAACGTTAGTTCCTCCGTTTATTTTAAAGTTTACTCATGCTCCATACCTATATGATGTTCTTGTTTCTTTGGATCACAAAGGGGGAGTTTCCCCATACCGTATAATGAAAGTGAATGGGGACTCTGGTAGTATGGCTTTAGAAAACGTGTTACATAAATGTACGAACTCTATGGACCATTTTTATGATGCCCATTATATTTTATTATGCTTTTTTTTGTCATCTTGGAGCTTGACAACCCTGTCCACTTTCAACTTTCATTATATGTTATATATTAAAAATATATTTTGCACTCGACAGAATAAAAAGAACATCATACATAAAAACATGGAGAGGAGCAAATGAACATTTTCATTTGGGTGAACTGTCCCTTTCAAGGGATAGTCCAACCAAAAATGAAAGTTCTGTCATCATTTACTCATTATCAAGTTATTCCAAACCTGTATTAATTTCTTTGTTCTGCTGAACACAAATGAAGATATCTGAAAGAATGTCAGTAAACAAACAAATCTCATCTCCCATTTACTTCTATACACTCTTAAAAATAAAGGTGCTTAAAAGTTTCTTCACAGCGATGCCATAGAAGAATCAATTTTGGTTCCACAAAAAACCATTCTGTCAAAGGTTCTTTAAAGAACCACCTCTCTCTCACCTTTTTTATAATCTAAAAACCTTTTTTCACCACAAAGAACCTTTTGTGAAACAGAAAGGTTCTTCAGATGTTAAAGGCTCTTTATGGAACCAAAAGGTTCTTCTCTGGCATCAAAGAACCTTTTGAAGCACCTTTTTAAAGAGTATAGTGGGGAAAATAAATAACATGGGAGTCAATGGGGCATGAGATCAGTTTGGTTACTGACATTCATCCAAATATCTCCCTTTGTGTTTAGCAGAACAAATAAATGTATACAGGTTTGGAACAATCTGAGGGTGAGTAAATTAATTCAATTTTTGGGGGAACTATCCCTTTGAGCTCTATTGACATCTACTGTAGCATGCTGTTGATTACCCCCCAAAAATGTTTTTAGTCTCATCCTCACACTGTAAACACAAACACATTGACAGTTATGCGCCTAGAACGGAAGACTATTGGGAAAACGCACAAAGACATACATCATACAGAACATTTAACTCAAAATATTCCTATAAATTGTCAACGTTTCCACACACACACACAAAAAAAAGAAATCATCTGAATCCGTATTCTACTCTTTAGTGAGAAACAAGGGGTGACAGGATATCAAAAAGTGGAATTAGAGCACTTCATTGTGTAGCCTTGTATAGGGCAAGAGCAATGCGTGGGCTTCAGCACTGTACAGCTCTCATTGAATGTATCAGAATGTATTTAATCTCCAACAAAAAAGATGAGACCTTGGTGTGGCAATGCTGAATCTTGGCAATCTCTTGAAAGGCCACCTCTTTTACATGCTTATGACTAGACACAAAGATTGGAAAATTCTCCTGAGGTCAAACAGATCAAGGATCTTCAGCTTTGAATACTGCATCTCTTCTGAATAGCACTGAATAGAGCAAATGAATAACATGTCAGACTACATTTTAAAATGTGGATTGTCTTATTAGACAAAATGAATTGTATTATCAATATTTATATTTAGATGTTGACTTTTAATTATAATTTACAACAATGAAGAAATATTTCTTGACTTATTTATTTGTTTGCTGATTTAATTACTTATTTATAAAAAAACAATACGAATACCTTTTCATGGAAAACATTTTATTTTTTGGTTATCCACACTCTTAAGCTGAGAGTAGATCCCATCAGGGCTATGAGTCTTTAAATGATGCCAAGCTATTATTACTTGACAGAAGGGCCATATTAGCTCCTCAATGAAAGCGAGGCTTCTTTAAAAAGCCGCGTAGAGTTTAAAAGAGTGTCCGGTTCTCCTGACAAGCCTTTTAAACATTGTGTCAGGTCATAAAATGAGGTGTGCCGTCATATTTCACGACTGAAAAACTCCTTGTGATATAGATATGTCCATTGAATGAAGCCCAAAAAACCTTTCCACTGGCTATTTATAATGCAGATTTTAAATGTACCCCAGGCTTTTTGTGCATCTCTGTATAGCCTATTTGTTAACCGAGCTGCCTGGGTTTAAGTGTAATTATTCACCAGCGTCTTAAATCATTAATGTGCAAATTCTTTACATTTACTACACGTGTTGGTATTAAATGAGCCACTGCTGCAAGTTAGATTGAAGCATTTGCTGTGATTATAAACTCAAACCCCCAACACAAACACAAGGGACTGCATGTTATATGTGAAGTATGTTTTAGGCTACTATGACGTTTAATGTCAGAATAAAGGTGTATTAGAATGCTCAGCTTCTAATATTGTTTCTATTCATAAGGCACAGCACAACCGAGATTCAAGCTGTAAGTCACACGCTGAATGCAAAAACAAATTCAAGGCTGTTAAGGGGATTTTCTAGGCTCCGGGACACTAAAACACACAAGCACTTTTAGGTGTTATTTATGTAAGCCCTGCATCCACCTAATGAGCCCCACACAATGACTGTAATGAAACGGCTCACATTAACACCCGGGCAAATGAACGGTTATGAGTTTGGGTGAATTATGGCAGATGTTGCCATGCCTCAAAGCTCTGAGTCACAGTCCAAGGCTTGCGGATCCGACTCGGCGCCAAACGCGTGGCACAGCGCAGCTTAATGCTTCTTCAGTCTCTGCCCCTCGGACGCACTCTACACGAGCATCTCCCGACCATAGGCAGCTGTTTGGCTGAATGATGTTAAGCCTAGGTGAAATTGCACTCCCAAAGAAAAATTGCTTGGCTGTAATAACCTAAGCATCTGCACAGATCGCAAATAACACAATGAACTGGGGACTAGGAAGTATATCTAGGTTTCCTCTAGCTGACGCAGGCAGCAGTTCAGGATGGGAATGTGGGGGCACACACACCTGAGTAAGCGCCTCATGATTTAAGCACACCTGGGAGCCTGGAGCCCATGCATGCTGAAAGTGCTCAACAGAGCATTCAGAGCACCTGGCTCTACTGAGCAGTGATTGTGAGAATGTAGCTGGCATGAAATAAAACAGATATGGACGCTGTTACTATGTCACAATCGCTGCAGCTCCGTCACATCTTAATCATCACATACTGTATGTATTACTGACTAATTGACTAAAAAGGGTTTTCTAGGAAAACAAAAGCAGAAGACCACCAAGGCTATACTAAGAATAGTCATTCTTGAAAGCATTATGTACTGAAGTAGACAATGGATTACAAGCCGAACCAGACTGTTGACATGACAAATTTATGACCACTAAGTACATTTAATCATGCAGTCAGGACAGATAGAGGATTGTTTGGAACATATGCCCCTCTATGATTTATGATGTCGATTTCATTTGTTGTTGTTGTTATTATTATTATTATTATTATTACATTTACTTCTATAACTTTCATTGGTGAAGCTGTTTAGGAAAACATTAAACTTCACCAAATTTACCATCATTTGGATGTACATCTAAAAAAGCTACTTTATTTTTATGAATATAAATTCCTGTTTTTTTTTTACTTAAATAACATAATGTCATTCAATTAATATAGCAAATACAATAGGAAACACGTGCAATATATCTATGCAACCCTTAAAAGCAGTTTTCATAGCGAACAAAACGAAAAGAAACTCCGCTCAGCTCAAATGCCTGCCCTATAGTATATAAAAGACAAAAAAAAACAGGAATGCGCGCACCTGTACCAATCCAGACCCTTCTCGTAGTTCCTATCAAAAAAGTGAGGCTCGTTCCCAACGGCTCGAACGTCGGGATGTACCCTCAAAGCTTCGAGCAGAGCCCTTGTGCCCCCTTTCTTCACTCCGATTATAATGGCTTGGGGCAATTTTTTCACTCCGTAATCCGATGTGCAGTTCAGCGCTCTCCCGAGGTCGCTGTCCGTGGTGCTGAACTCCGGATGCTCGCGTTCACCAGCGGCGGCGGCGGCAGCAGCAGCAGCGGCGCCCGAAACGCTGCTCGCCGTGGCCGCCTGAGGTCGAACCCATCCTGCCGTCCTCTCATCGAACCCCACGTTATTTATAACGCTAGAGACGGCGATAGTTTGCTCCGTCGCGGTCCTGTCGATTAATTCCTCGTCCAAGTAGACCTGGGGAGAGGTCGAGTAAAGTTTTTCCCTCAGCGTTACAAAAGTTGTCTCGTCGGTCACCAGCCTCCCCTGGTAGACGTAGTTCTCCTGGAACTGGAAGGAGTTGTAACAGCTCATCAAGCTATAAAACAAATAGGTGACAGAAAGGGAGAGGGTGAACATGAATAAGATCTTCCGGGGCACTTTAGAAGTAAAAACCGAAGTGCTGGACCAAAATGCCATCTCTGATAGCGGCGATCCCCTCAGAGAAGTGGCCAGACATGTTTCCACCCCAAGTCTCGCATGGACACTCAACAACAATAATCTGTCACCATCAACGCTACGAACATCTGAAACTGCGAGGAGCCAGCGCGCTCCACGCTAGCTTCTCTTGAGGAAAAGAGATCGTTTAAATTCCAGAAGAACGCCACGGGTATTGATTTCTTATTGCGACGCTGACAGCCTTTGTCACAATTTATCGGATTGAATTTGCAGATTAGAAAGGCTGCGGTCGGGCGTCCTTTCAAACGAGCAGCCCGGTGTGATGCGGGCTGAGGGTGATGCTGGTGATTGACCAAGTCTTGGCATCTTAGAAGAAAAACGGGAAAAGAAATAGCAAAGTCCGTGAAGTGACGCGCAAGGCACGTCCTCAGCCAAAACGAGATTTTGGAGTGCAGTTTTTGACACCGCCGTCCTTCACACCGCTGATTTGAAGTGGCAATTGGCGCAAACGATGGATCTTAATCCAGACGAGGAGGTGATGTTCAGTCACGGAGACATCCTCCCACTGGTGATCCACTAACTTTGAGCGCTGGAGAGTGAGCAGCCGCTGCATTAATATTCATTGACTGCTCTCAGTGGCTGAGAGTGCGGCTAGCAGTCGTAACGCCTCGTGTTGATTGGTAGACGTGATGCGCGCATCAGCCGTGGGCTCATCAAAAAACTGCAATAATACTACACTAAGATCACACTGGTACACCCACTGGTTTCTACAACTCGTGCAATCATTTTTTTTTTACGGCGGGAGAAAATCATGTCATTTTACGCAGAGTACGCACGAGTTAAAAAAAAAAAGATCGCCTAGGCTACATTTAAATGCACATCAAATAAAACACACATTGATTGTATTATTTTTTATTGAAAAAAAATATAAATATATGACCCTCGTGATAAAATATGAATGAATTAATTATATATAAACAAAATATATTGCGTTTAAAATAAAATGTTTATGGACATTTTGATCCTTTTATTTAATGACCGCTTTTTCAAAGTTATCACATTATTCATATTGGAGTATCACGTCACATTCTGTATAACTCTCATTTACTATTCATGTACAAACTGTAAATATTAATTTAGTGACAGCTTTATTTATCATTATTTTATGGTGGGGGTAATTGTCATGCAGAACACTGCGTGTAACGTTGGTGGAAGCAACAGTGGAGACTGCAGTAGTAAGAGGAATAATAATATCACTGCAGCTCATGGTTATAATTCTCTGATTCACAATTACATTACTGTTGTGATTTTGGTCTTTTACAGCAGCACTAACTTCGGTTTATACAGAGAAGCTCATGTCTGCTCTCTACTGGCCTGAGAGATGCAGGACTCATTCACAGAAGTAAGGGTGTTGCTCCATGAGATGGACAGGTTACTTAATGCACATTACAGCACATTAATGCACACATTGCAGGCGTGACTGGGTAGATGAGGGATGATTGAGTGGGTGGGTGCAGGTATCTCTGGAATTCAGCCACATCCTTGTGCTGTCTACACTGAATTATTCAACAATGGAAATTTCTTTATCTATTTTCCAAAGAGGAAACACACTAAATGCCTCTAAAAAGAGACATTTAAACAACTCTCAAAAATGGTAACATGCTACTATAGACCACTTCGCAAGATGTAAACATCGATCCAGAGGCACTTCCGGTTTCATTTTTATTTCTGTTATTTTAAATCTTACATGTATAATTAAATCTTAAATATATTTGTTTAACATTTTGATTTGGTTATAAATGTTCTGTTGGTTGTATTTTGTTCAAACGTTAACTGAAACAGGAAGATCCTCTGTACCAGCGTTGAACCAACGTTTTTTACATCATCTGAAGGGGTCTATAAGGAATTGTATTTTCACCAACACTAAAAATTACTTTCATTGTAACCTAGGTTGATTCAATCACCTTAAATAATATATAACAAGATAAATATTAAATAATATTGTTGTATATGCATATTGTATTTAGTACACAAAGTATTTACCTTATCAAACAGAGAATTTTTTAGGTATATAAATATTCATCTGGTCCATTTGGAAGCACAGGTGATAGACCTTGTTATTTACTGAATATGTTGAATTAGACATATATCCTTTAGGGAAATAAACAGGTGACTTCAGAGTGAGCGAGGCGTCCTCTACCCTCAGAACATTCCATTCATCATATCCCTGAGGTTCTACACTGGAAATTGATGTTTAGCTTCCAGCTTTGAGCATCCGTTAAAATCTAACCATTTCATTTTCCTGATAAATTGGATTTCCTGCAGTAAGCATCTTGTTATAGGTTGTTTGTTGGGGGGTTGTGAGCGCATCCAGTGAAGACCTGCACATATTTTAAACAGGTACGGTATGCTATCTAATAGGGTTTAAACTGCATGCATGTACTTTGCCGTCAAGTGTAATATGGCAGTTAAGAACCAAAACACCTGGCAGCCTTGCTGTACATTGAATGAAACAATGATCCTACATTGTGGAGAATGTCTGAACAAGGTTGAGCTGTAGCGTTTCAAGACTGTGACTCAGAGTGTTCGCCCTATATGACAGATGCTAACGATGGAGTTCTTCAGAGATTACCAGCTTCACAATCATTCCATGTTCACTCCATTGAAAGAATATAACATGCCACCTTTTGCAACAGCTGGTTAACTTCATTGTGTTGTTTTCCCACACATAACGCACACGACTATCTAGATGCAGGAACAACCGCATACTCTCCTCACCCTAATGTTGGAATCACCACCACAACCTGCAGACGTATTTGTCAATTCTTTGATCACACGTTTTGATGCTTAATTTTGAAGTAGCTTTTTTAGAAAGCATCTGCCTGGAAGCTAAAAATAAATGTAATGCAGAGCTCACTGTAAAGGAAAAAGTAGTTTTTAAATATCCGTGGATTTTTAAGAGGCAGGCAGTTGGAGCCGGACTCAAAACTTCTGGCATCTAGGCCGAAGGGAAATCCTGTGAAATTTGCCAAAAATGCTTGAAAAAGACTTATAATTGTCTGAGCTCTGAGTGGGATATATAAAAAAAATTATAGACTTGGTCTTCAAAGATCAAATTCAAGACTGCTTTCAACTGCCATTACAGCTAACATAAATATAATACAAATAACACATATGCATAACAGAACCAAAGGTAGCTTTTAGCAAAAATGCCACTGAAACTGTCACGAAAGGTACGTGGAAGAACCCAAACGCAGGCAGGCGTGAAGGGGTTAACAAAACAAGACTTTAATAATTCAAAACAAAACACCCACAATGGGGAAAAAATGGACACGGAAACAAAACAAGGATACAAACAAAAGTCTTCCCACGATGGGACAAAACTAGAAAAATAACAAAACAAACTCACAACACAACGTCCAGGGGCAGGGAAAGGAAAACCAAAAAAGCAAACAAGACAAGGTCACTATAGGCACAGCAAACGACGATGTACACTTCACAGGCACATACAATCCACGAGCACAGGACAAAGAAACACGAGGACATCTTATAGGGAGGACAAACAGGGATAACGAGCGAGGGCAGGTGGGAAACATTAGACACAGAAGGAAAGCAATGCATGAAACGAGAGGGGCAGGGCCAATGACAAGACACTGGAGAGAACGCATGTTATTGTCAAAAGGACAACAATATGTTCCTCTCCACACATAACCAAAAGCTTTGTCATGACTCTGTCACAGGACCACGAAAAACATGACTAAGTGAGACAGAGCCATGACAGAAACTGTGACAAAATGTAATGGCAAACCATTACATCAATAAAAACACCCTATTTATATTAGTTATACTGCATATTCTAGCCCTTTAGATATATTGCACAATTAGGTGTTGATGGGTACTTGGTTTATCTGGAGTAGAGTTGATTTGTAAATAAAAATGCATTTGAGATGAAGTGGTAACACAGTAAGTTTTTCATATTAAATCAAAACATTATCTTGTGGAGATTTAAATGCATTGAAAATCTAATCCAAAAGACAAATATTCCTCCTAATGCAAACAAAAATTTCTGACCCAAAGGGAAACCTACTCAACCTTTTTGACTCTAAGGCCCCCTCATTTTATTCAACAATATTCAAAAACCTCCCCCCACCCCCCTCACAAAGACTCAACATTTCTACCCAATAAAATATTTTAGAGCTTGACATTAATTCATTATAAAAATTGCCAAATAATGACACATATCTTGGTTTTTTAATTTTGTTAATGTATTTACGATAACGGCAAATTCGCCCCTTTACCTTAATTCATTGCTCCAGGTCTACATCCCCACCGTCAGCATCGGTCTGAAAATGAGCGACGCCTTGTTGTTCCATCACAACGGGCCAAAATCGCTTGCAAAAACCTGCCAAATGAATAAATGTTAATGTAATGCAATGTAATTCAATGCTCATTTTGTCTCATTTTTAAATATTAGTCATCTTGAGCCCCCCCTTGGAAGTTAGCTGGGCCCCCCCTGTTGAGAACCATTGCCCTAAGGCAACCACTGCACACAGAACAAAAAACAATTTAAAGGAACAATACGGCATTTTTAGGAGGATCTATTGACGGAAATGCAATATAATATACAAAACTATTTCTTCAGAGGTGTATAAAGACCTTACGTAATGAACCATTATGTTTCTAATTCCTTAGAATAAGATGTTTATTTCTACATACAGAGCGGGCCTACATACATTGAATTCGCCGCCATGATTTGTACAGCAGCCCTAAACGGACAAACAACTCTACAATGCACGTTTCCTCTTCCTCTCCGCTGCGGTATAGTGGTGAAATGGATCGCGGGAAGATCCGTGATCCGTACGGATCGTGCTCTCCGGTGCGGAATGCATGTGACCCGCGGATTAACTGAAAGTTTATTCATCATTGAGTAAAAGAGTAAAACGCGCTCTCGCTCGCTCTCCAGTTTCAGCTCCAAGGCACTCTCGCTCTCTCTCTCAAGCATCTGGACGAGTACAATATTAAAGCGGTTCCAGATAAACAATGACACTCAAAACTGTTCCGTCACACAGCTAATATTACAACAACAACATATCTGTTAGTATGTTACTCACATACTGATCCGAATCAAAGCAACCTCCTCGGGGGTGATTTTTAGACGATCTTTCTCTCCAACGACTCTCTGCTGGAAAGTATCTCCATAGATATCTGTGAGTATATCTGTTAAAAGCCTTAGTACCGCAGGTCCTAACGCGTCTCTGCTGGAAAGTCTTTATAATATTAACACAGGTCCTTGCTCCTGCATGACCTTTATCCTTCTTTTTAAACTTAAAATCCACAAACCTTTTATTTTATGTAATAAATATGACATCGCTCTTTCTACAGTCTTTCTAATGGCCGCAAAATCTCTTCCCTGCGTCAACATGAGAACGACATCTTTTTGTACTGCGGTGGCCACCGTCGTGTTTGGACTGAGCGATTCTTGGCAAATCTATAATACAACGCTAGTGGCCGCTGTTAATCAAAAACTGTGCCTTTAACATACTATTTGTATGAAATAATTAGTATCATTCCTCACCTATACCATTGTGGTCAGTGTGAGTTTGCCTTTAACAATTGATAGGCAAAGTTCTTTAGCTATAGGGGAGCAGATTAATAAAGCTATTGCAGTGGAGTCAACATCGAGCTGCTCCAGGGCTGCCTAGGTTTACAGACGTCTCTTTAGGAAAACTTTAGTCTGGTACTGTCTGTGAAATAGAGTCAGGGAAGGATTATAGGAGTACATTTATTTTAATTACACTCTTCATTAAGCACAATGCAATATTTGCACTGGTAATTCATATTTTATCTTTTAATGCATATCAAACTGAAAACAGGTATAAATTCATTAACATTAAAAGTTGATTTAAAATGTTTGATTTCAAGAGGCCATAACCTCACTAAGTCAAATTGTCCACATATTGATTTAAAGCTTAAAATGCTTACTGATGCGTTTATAACTTTTACACAAATAGACACCACACTTATCACATCTTATCTCACTAAATATAAATCCACACCCAGCACTGAAGTATATTTTGGCTGGATAATAAATCGAGCATACAGCACGGCTAAATATAACTATGCAAACAGATTGCACTAACAATAGGACATTAGTAGACACATCCCAAACATTAACATATGGTTAATCTATTTAAGTAATTTCACACCAAGCAAAAGTTTTCTGCCTTTTTAATGCACCTATTATTCCCTACCTGCATTGTTCTGTTTAGGCTGAGACATTCAAACCGCTTGTTCATACTTGAACATGTCCTTCCCCTCTGATGAAAACAAACAAAACAAAAAAAATGACATGCTCACCAAGCTGCAAGCTCAAGGCGAGGCGGAGATGCTAGCAGTGTCTGAGTGAGATAGAAAACAGTAACCTCTGACTGCCTCCGAGGCACAAACATCCACATTCCTAACATGAATATGTGCTGAGTGGGCTGAACAACCCTGAAGATCTATAAATCCTGTGGCATAAACAGATGATCAACTGATAGCGCCTGCGTCAAATAATTTCATCTCTCATTTTATTCTGGGTCCTGAGATGACAGCAGATGTAAATTATGATAATAATACTGTATAGGGTACCGTTTAGGGAAAAACTTATCCTGTCTAAAGTCAGCCTTGAGGCTTTGCCAAACCATCACACACTATTATTCAGATACGCCCTTTTATTTAGCAGTGTCAGTATCATAACGCCCCTGTGTGAATATACCAGATTACAGGGTATAAAACCCTACTCTGTGGTTGCTTTTGCTTGTTTAAGATGCATGGCTGTGTCAAGATGTCAGAAAAATTATACAGTGCCAGGTGTCTTACACAGGAAATTGTTGACATCATAGAGACGATAACAATTTTTCAAGGCAATAGTGCGAGGACAACTGCTTTGCTGACACTGTACAGACATTTCAGAAATGGCCGGCCAATTGTCTGTCAATGAACAAATTATATGATAGATACCAAGCCTTTATCGAATCAATAGATCCATTCCCCCTCAATGTTGAACAACCTGCCACGGTGCAGACTAATTAGATGATAAAAAGTGATGGATGTGGATTCAATTCACTAGGCCCTTAAAAGTATTCCTCGCGGCTTTGTACCATTTTCTGCTGACCTTTCGGATCCTAACTTTATTGTGTGTGAATGCAATTATATCAATTTGTTCAATAGCTGTGATGCAACAGCGCTGGGTTTAGGAACACTGGGTTTAGGGATTTGGTGATAGGAAAAATCAGAGATTGAATTTGTAACGTTGTCATCATCTGTTCATCAAGAAAAACAAACAAATGCTCCCAAGAACCGCAGTTGCATTCCACGAAACATTAAATACATTATGAGTGATTTCCTCAAATGGGCATGGTAAAAAACGGGAAGAGTAAATGCCCATTGATCCTAATGTCATTACTCAGAAAGATAATGAGATATGACAAATGTGTGCTGCAATAAAAAGTCACAGAGGACAGGCTGCTGAGAAGGAGAATCAAAATGACTTGTGAAGGGGTCACAAGCTCACAGCAAGAGCATGGCAAACCACAGAGAACAGGCAGGATAACTATCAAGGGCCATGGGGAATCTCGCATCTCACTACCAGAAGCTAGAGGTCAAAGTAGTTCCCTGTGGACGTCTGGTAGGCCATGGTTTGCCCTTGATAAATCAGATCTCTGACGAAGGCTTTTCCTCTAATTAAGGTTCTCCTACAGATTCTGGTAGCAGAACAGAGTGGCAATGAAACGATCGTGAGGTTTCCGTTCGTAAGTCTATTGTTCAGTTAGAGACCTTCAAGAATGAGTGTCTTAAAGGACTCATAAAATGAGCACTTTCAACACATTGGTATGATTTATTAGGGTCTTCATGAAATGTCTGGAACATTTTTTGCTTAAAAACACTCAATGGCTGTGTAAACAAAACCCTTCTTGCCTCGTCAAAAACAGCTATGATCACAGCAACCCGTTTTGGTGCATGTCTCTTTAAATGATAATGAGTTACAGCGAACCCCACCCCCCTTCCGTCCGGCTTGTCAACACAACACACGTATAGTACTGCCATGGCAATGGTTTAGCTAAATGATGTTTCCTGAATTAATCTGCGGTTAGTTTCCTTTTAAACCTTTCAAATCATTCGTCCGGAGACTAAAAAATCTGTCACAGCAAACAGCGCTCACGTTGTGCGTGTATGCTTGCATAAAATCCACAGAATGCGCACCTGCAGATCTCAGCGGCATTACGTGGATTTTAGTGCTTGTCGCTGACAAGTTATAACGTTACACACACAACGTGAGAGCATAACTAGTGACGTTATGCTGTGACAGATTTTTCAGCCTAAGGACGAATGATTTGAGACGTTTAAAATGAAACTAACCGCAGTGTTTATTAGCAAACAAACAGCTTGCCGCAGCTAAACATATTAACGCACATAATGTCTTAACATTCATACAGCTAAACTCCAAGTGCCCATTTACTAAATAACATATAAATATAGAGTAAGTTTAACACTGGCTTTGAATGTTCTATTTAGCCCGTGACTGACTTAACTCTCTTCGCTACCGTATGCTAACATTATCCTCCTGTACGCATGGTACATTTACGTCAATTCAGACTGTTGATAAATATTACTTACATCGGTAGTTTTGTCTCATTCAGTCGGTCTCGAACCCTCTTGAGGAACAACTTTGAAGCTAATCCTGCTTGTGCTGTCCCAGGTTGAAAAAGCACTCCGGCTTGAAGTGATTCACGCAAATAAGCAGGTTTTTACTTATGGTTTCTGATGGATTTCCACTAAAAATAAAATAAATCCACTCCTGTCTCTTCTGAGGATAGGACTCAGTGCAGTGCATGTTGCATGTTGTCCAAGAACTTTAGCCAAGGCTTGTGAAAACAACAATGGCGGCAGCGCCGTGGGTGGAATTGTGTAGATTAAGGGGCAGTAATATTATAATAAGAGCCTGCGTCTACGTCACATCAGGAGCGAAATCTGAACGGCTCGATGTCTCACATGCTTACAGAGAAAGGCTTACCAAAACAAAGTTACTGGGATCTTGTTTTTCAAGTTTTCTGGTTTGCTAGATGTACCGGGGACCCGAATATAGCACTTAAACACAGAAAAATTTTGACTTTCATACAATGGGTCCTTTAAGATAAAATTTCAGGCTGTGTTTCATTGTCATCTGTGTCTTGTGATAATAAGGTTTATAGATATTCTACAAAGAATTTGTTTTTTCACCTTCAGGCTGGCGACTAAATTTGAGAATAATCTACTCAAGGAAGGTTAAGAACCTTCAAGAACGAGTGTCTGAAGAAAATATTTCTGGCTGCACTATATCTTGTAATAAAGAGTGTTACAAAAGTGACAGAAAAACATTTATTTAACTAAATATAAGGACAAGAATCTACGCCAGTACAAAAGTCTTCACATCAGCTTCTCCTGAGAACATTGGTATATATTGTTTATTTTTCCAGAACTTCAGCTGACGCAACACTTTCCCGCTGAGCCGTCAATCTTCAAACATAACTCAAAGCAACAGAGAGGAGCAATTGGATGCCCGCGGAACAGCAAAAACACCCCAGAAAGCAATACTCTGGTGAAAGATCTCTCAAAGAGTTTAAAAAGTATCAGAACAGCTTATAATAGATCTAAGGCCTCTAATGACCTCTTCTTGGGATGTCCCTCAGATTGATGACTTGCGCAGGCTTTTGCCCAGGTGGCTCATGTGAGGAATATGTCTAATATATCATTTTTACCTCTGGCTTCTATCTCCAGGAAACGTGACGTCATCTCTCCCAGGTGTTTTCACCAGTGCAATGTCTAAAGTCACCTGTAGAGCGGCGACACATCCCTTAGTCTGCAAGACTCTCCGAGCACCTCCCAGGTGTACCACCCTCAGCATAATTAGGGTGAAATCTGCTAGGACTTCCAGTCTAGGGTCATTCATCACCCGGATCACCCACAAGATTAATGTGGCCCCACAGTATCACTGCAATGGATTGCTGCCACTTGCTGAGATCATTAGCGTTGGCTTGCCCGGCACAGTAACAGGGGGCTTCACTCAGTGAAAAGTGAGATCTGCAGCTTTGCATACTAAATGAATGGTCCATCACCATCTAATTAAGAGATTATTGGAGACACTTGTGTCCAGTCCCCTGGACAGTAAACCATAACTGAAGGGCAAAAGAGATAGATTAGCTCCACCTGCTTCATGGCAAACTATAATTTAGTGAAAGTCCTGACAAAAATGGGAAGGTTCCAACACACGTCTATGAGGAATGCCGTTTAATATACTCTACAAAAGATTAAAAACGCTCCCGAGTTTAATGTATGGGTCTGCCTCAGCTAAATATTGAGATATTAACAAAGCTTTAACTCAGCCAATCAGAAAGCTTGCAGTCATAAAGAGTGCCTAGAGTTGCATCATCTCTGCTGTTAAGAAAAGCTTGACGCACTCAAGTGCTCAATGTAAGAGGGTTTATTAACATTCATGAACATGAACAGACTGTTTCCCTAGGAAAATGAAGATTTGCTTCATTTGAACATTTATTACAAAAACAAAAATGGCTGCAATTTAAAAACCCACAGTACTCTTCCAAATGATAAGAGATCAACAAAGCCATTATGAAAATCCAGAAAGACATCCCACTTGTTGTGCGGGAATTCTGACATGGCTGAATACCGTGAGAGGGGGAGTTGAGAGAGCGGCTCCATCGGTTGAAAGCCTCCCTCTGTATAAGGCTTGTTTTTCATCGACTGTGTCAGGAATCAAGAGAGCTAATCCCTATGAGACTTCAGATGAAAGATTCAAAAGAAATAATGAAAGGCACACTGCCTCTGGGCGCATATCGGGGTGAACATATAGTGAGCCGGGGAGAGCTGAAGCAGCAGCGCACGACAGGCATGCAGCGGAGAAGAACACAGCCATCTTTCTTGCCTGCGTCTACAGCCTCTAGTCCAGTTAAAAATATATAATAAAGATGAAAAAGCCACAATATTCCCCAGAGACATTACAAAAATTAGGGAACCAACCAAAATAAAAACAGCAAAACATTAATAAATTTTGATTTCTTTTTAACTGTAGAAATGTCAGAGTAAAACAAATTTAGTATTAAATGAATGCTTCAAAACATGATTAAGCACAATAATCATATTTTGTTAACAATTAAATAATGTTTACTGTTCAATTGCAAAATTACGGAACTACAATTCGCTGGTGTGTAATCGATTTGAAAAAAAAACAGATAAAACAGAGTGTTTAAAGCGTTTTTTGGGATGGATGCACAAAACATAGTACTTTTGTCATTTTTATATGCAAATATATTTAATAAATTTGGACATTTTTTCGTCCATTTCGGACGTTTAGCTGCATCTAGCTGTGAGGTTGTGAATTGCAACCAATTCAATGCGACCAATGAATTGGAGAAGTCGTCACTTTTTCGCTTTTTTGCCGAAGGAGATGATGTATGTCGTTAAGCAGATAACGTTTGTCCAATTAGGGCTACTGTAGAAACAACATGGTGAATTCCATGTAAGAGGACCCGGGGTGTATTTAGATAGAAATAGGTCATAAAAACATAACGCTTCATTATGTAAGGTCTTTATACACCTTTGAAGACGAAGTTATGTATATTATACTGCATTTCTGTCAATAGATCCTCCAAAAAATGACACACTGGACCTTTAATAGATATTCAGCATATTAAGCAACCATGAGTTCCAGCTCTGAATTTAGTCTTCTCCACAATTCCCTTCCCTAGGCAGTCAGGACATGAAAGGAATTAAAAATCCACCAGTGGCCAATGGCCTTTTTGACTTTTATCTGCTTTGAACTCCTACACTTCATCAGGAAAATCCGCTATGGCATATCAGTGCGGTTTCTCTGCTCACATTGTGTTGTCAGTGGACAAGGAGATGTCCAGACTGAAGGCAGGTCCTTTAGGAAGAAATACGTCTGAGCTTTGAAGGTACAGTATGTGATGATTCATTCGGTACTAAAGGTCATAATGGACTCTTCGACTGGGAATGCTTGTAAGTACCACGTACAGTAGCTTCTAGATGAAAAATAAGACAGTCCTTTTAACAGCAGATTAATTTGTAATGCACTGGAAGCTTGTGAACTGACAATGAATAAACGTATGTTGCTCAACAGCACAGCCTCTTTATTTTTGTTAAACACCAGGTTTTTGCTGTAAACTCAGTCGTGACAGAGAAATTCGCGACACAATACATTTACATTTATGCATTTGGCAGACGCTTTTATCCAAAGTGACTTACATTGCATTCTATTATACATGTGTATCTGACTATGTGATACTATATATTTCATCGAAGCGTTAGCTTGATGCCAAACTACCAAACTGTGTTGTGATTAGCGCTGAGCGCTTATTAAAGATCAATCACACACTACGAGGTCTTTCTCACGTGCTGGCCAAAATGCAAAGCAAACATGTGTCTCATTCTTACAACTGCAATCTTCTCTACTTTACTGCTGAGAACAAACACTCATGATTTTCGTACATTCTTGGACTTTTCAAGTCAGGCTAATATTAATAAACTGGGTCACTGCTTGATATTGGGTGCCGAAGCAAGATCAATTGTGAACTACCAATGTGCACTGTAGGGCTAGAAAATTAACCGGAAGAATGGCTCATTCTACGTTAAATGGCTTTAGACATGCGGCGTTGGAGACAAAGTGAGTAAAGCTGGCGAAAACTTCCTTTTCCCTGCGCCCTGTTAAGTGCTAATCATTCCGTTTGATATAAAGTGCTGTGGGAACCCTGAGTTGCTCTGTTAAATCAACCACGTTCCCCTCACTGTGTTTAACAAAGAGCGCAGTGTCACAGCTCAGGGCTTTAGTCTCTCAGTTCACTGCATTTGCTCTGCACTGCAGCTCACACAATAAAAGCAGTGATTCCTCACACCAACCCAATGCACCCGTGGTCAATAGACATGATGTGACACAGCACAGGCCGGTGCCTCCCGTCTGTGATTCATCTGGTGGGGTTTAGTTTTGCTGTTTATGTCCTTGGTGTTAGAACAATTTAAAGGGATAGTTCACCCAAAAATGAAATATCTGTCATCATTTACTCACCTTCTTGTCATTTCAAACCTGTATGAACATAACAGAACACAAACACAAACGAAGATATTTTGAAGAATGTTAGTAACCAAACAATGGCGGTCCCCATTGACTTCTATTGTATGGACACAAAACCAATGCAAGTCCATGGGTCCCGCCCTTGTTCGGTTACCAACATTCTTCAAAACAATGTGCACAATGTACAGCATGTGCATTGGTCTAAACGTTCCTTCCAAGAAGTAAAAACCAGCTCGGTATAAAATACAGTTATTGCTAAAGGAGTCTCACAGTCTCTTCAATATTACATTCCACCGGCACATTCAGAGTAAGTAGGAACAAAGCCTTTCACCGCCATTCTGCGTTCACTGATCTATTGTTGAGAGCCCCTCTGAAGGGCTAGATTGATAATTGGATGCGAGTTATAATACAAAATGTTCTATGAACTGAGCGGTTCTGCTCAAACGTCATAATGCAGTGCATTTCAAATCCCATTTAAAACTCTTAAGAGGGTGCACAGCGAATAAAATGCAACTACGCCCAAGGTCACTCTGCACATTCAGGTAACCCAAAGGGACATTGCATTGTAATTATTCGAGCCACGTAGTAAAACAACAGAAGCGCACGCTATATCATCAATTCATGGGTCTTTCAACTGTCCAATTAGTCTTATCTCCTCTTCGCAAGCACAAAACAGTGTCATTTAAAACAAAATATGCAATAGAAAAGAAGAAATCCAAGCGTCTTGTGAGTACCACACAGAATGCATTGCCTGTTTAATTTTCCTAATTATGTAATCATTTCAATACGGTGCCTGTGTCGCGCTTTTGCGCCGTAATAGATAGCTCTTGTGATAAATTGAGATTTCAATTAAAGATGGCATTTATTAATAAAAATGATCCCCGACGTGTCACAGTGATTCAATTCAAACCAGCTCAGAGGTGTGTCTCGAAGTTCACCCCGATTGAGCTTCACAGAGGGGTTAAAGAAGTTTTCTTTCAAATCCGCTCATGGCCGAAACAATCGCGAGAATATTACTATACAAAGCAAGTCCACCTTGAAGATCGCCTAAAAATATAAACGCTGAAACGATGCAAGAGACATATTCTTTGTCCCTCCGGCCAGTTTTTTAAAAGAAAGATTTCACATACAAGGGCATATAAAAGATAATACTGTTGTAGGGAAAAGACACCCATCTCTCTTGGGTGAGTGCACAGGCCTGACCGCAGAGTGTAAATAATACAGCAGTGTAAGTCTCAATGATGCTGACCAGGAACTATAGTTCACTTGGGACATAGGAATACTGATGGTTGTGCCACATCCCTGTAGTCTTAAAATACGGCAAATTGAAAGAATAACAGAATTAATAACAGGCTGATTTCTCTTCTATATTATATTGTATGGACACAAGCCGATGGAAGTCAATGGTGAACATTTTTCAAAATATCTTTTTTTGTGTTCTGCAGAAGAAAGAAAGTCATACGGGTTTGAAATGACAAGAGGCCGTGTAAATAATGACAGAATTTTCATTTTGAAGGAGAACTATACCTTTAACTATAGCGATGGTGACTAAAGTAACAGTTCAATTTGTTTATTGATCACATACACACATTCAAACACATAAAAACACAGCTTGTGGTGAAATGTATGGTCAGCTTTTCTTAAAGCGTGCAAGTAATACAGTAGAATATCGAAAAGAAGTAATAACATAAACAATGAATAACATATAATAAAATATGTAGGCTACAGATTATAAAAAACAATAGGAATTTAAATAATAACTGGAATCTAGAAATAAGTATAGAAATAGAAATTTTAATGAAGAGAGGAATGTGAATAAAAAAGGATTTAAATAAAGTATAAAGCTGCACACTCACATGACAATATTTAGTAAACAAGTTCTTTATACAGCCATAGAAAAAAATAAGAGACCATTCCAAATTTTCACTTAATCAACATTTCTAGATGTATTGTGGTCATTCAAATCCAGTGTCTGTTTAATTCAACAAAATCAAACCGCAGGACTGACATAAAATCATCCAACAGCAATGTGAAAGACTCAAGACAGCATGACAAGACACATGAAAACTGTCTTAAAAAATGTTTCCTAAATACATGTACAAATATTATTGTTGTATCACTGTAAAAAAAATGTAAGTGTACAGAATTTTTGTTATTTTTTTACAGATTTTTCACAAACAAGGTAAAAACATTTATTTTACAAAAGTTTACTGTAAAAATGTCAAATTACCGAAAAAGACTACTAATTTACAAGAAAAACTTTTTACGGTGATTTGGGAGAAATATTGTTAGTAGTTCATACAATAAAACAAAAATGATAATTTTACCCACACACATACCTATAAATAGTAAATAGCATAACAAGTTAGCAGTCAGTTCCACCTTCAGGACTGCCAACCGCTTTCCACTGCTATGTATTTGTGACCGGTTGGATCATGAGCACATTATGTCAATCCCTCATTATTGGTCTCTGTGTCTAAAAGCCTGAATATCGTAACAAAATGAACTTACAGCTAAATAATAAAATAACTGCGCAACCTCAATCTTAGTAATAATTCAGCTCGATAACAGCACAGATTTCTGATTGCTTGTTAAGAGCCACAAACACTCCGAGTCCTCTGATGGCATTCATTATTTCATGTGTTTCCTCTAGTACTTACCATTTGATTTCAAGTACATACTTTAATAACTTTTCTATAAAAATAAATGAGATGGGGATTGTGTTAGCACTAGTCCCCGTTTCCTCAGGGCATTAGGGACAAAATGCTTGTGATTAATAATTCATATTTTCTCCTTAATGCCTATCATCACAGAAATATTTTCGTCTAGATTTATCGCCCCAAGTTCCTAAAATGATGGCCCTCTAAGCCCAGAGCACCGCTGCTGTCCTGTGAATTAATAATGTTGCTCTTGCGCTCTCGCTGGGTCATGTCACGTGCACGTCTCGAACATTCACTCGGATATGCGTGAGCAGAAATAAAAAATAACATGGCATGAAAGAATGTGAATTAGATATTGATAGGTGCCTTTCCCTTCTGGCGTACTTAAAGGTGCATTCTAAAGTATCTCGACAAGCAATCTATGTGAAATGAGAGGTGATGGGAGAAGGTTTCTGCCCTCACCCTGAAGCTCTCCTGGGAGTACATTCTCTCTCGTTCGCTCGGGTGGAAGCCATGAACCAGAACCCCAGAGGTTAGCCGACACAGAGTTTAGAATGAAAAGTGAAGTTTCATTATAAGACAAGTGTGGATCACATTACAATCTTCTATGTCTGCCTACTACTAAATGGTGATATTTAGCAGCACCCTTGTGATCCTCTGCGCTGAGATTAGGAAGGCAGCTAGCACTTCTTAAGACCACTTTCAGGGGGAGTAAATCAAAAGTAATGTTCTCACCGACAGATTGATAAACAGACATGTTCGGTTCAGATTGCCTTTGTGAATACACAACTACTAAGAATATTAAATATTCATGTAAATGTTGTGTATATCGGGGTTATTTCTTTGCGCAGTACCTTTTGAACTCTGTAACTTTAAAAAAGGGAACATTTTTATGTTGGAATTAAAGGGGGTATTACAGACTTTCAGAACTACGCAGCGGTCAAGCGTCTTCACTTCATTTATTACAATCAATCAATGTAATTGTTTTGATAATGACAAGAAAGTGATCCAAATTTGATGTATAATTATTTTGAATTCTTATTATTATAAAAAAATATAAAAATGTATAAAACATTAAATAATAATAAACATAAACAATAGTAATAGATATACATTTTTATTTGTTATTAATATGAAATATATATATAAATATATATTTATAATAAAATCATTAGTAGTATTATAATACCGATTTTAATGTATATAATACACTAGGACAATACATACCACAAAATACTCATTCAAAATTCATTACTAATGCTTACCAGAGGTGGACGAAGTACACAACTTCCTTACTTGAGTGAAAGTACAGATACTACTGGTCAAATATTACTCCACTACAAGTAAAAGTTGTAAAGACAGATTCTTACTTAAGTAAAAGTACAGAAGTACGTGCTTTTAAACGTACTTAAGTATTAAAAGTAAATTTCCTTTATGTCAGTTGTGCATTGTTTTATTGTCGTATACCTTATGCCTCTGAAGCAACCTACTGAATACACTGAGTAGCTCACGGTATCAGTTGTATTAAAGGAGTAGTTCACTTCAACATTTGCCCCCATTGACTTTCCATAGTAGTTTTTATTCCTACTATGGAAAGTCAATGGGGGAATATTTTGCAGTGAGCAACTCCTTTAAGAGCTTTATATGTTTAGCACATATATGTTTAGTTTAGATATAATCCTGTATGATCATTTAGCCTAATTATCCTCATTAGCCCCCTAGGCCTATATGTATTTATGAGCAGTGTTCTTTTATTTTGTATATTCCCTTAACCAGTTTTAGCAGCTATTTACCAGTAAGTAGTAAGGTTCTTGTAAATAGTCAAGTGTAGAAGCCATGTGTTTGTTGGATTTATTACCATTTGTATTACCATAATTTAACTACAAACATAAACTATAGCTAGTATATAATGAAACTATGGTATTTTTAGTTGCTGTGGTTTTACTAAAGATTATTAATTGGAGTATGGTTCCTATATATAGAAAATGGTAAATATGTTGATACTGTGGTTTTACTGCAAATACCATCCCTGCTGAAAAAACAATGATTTTTTTAATTAGAATGAGATTTTTAAATTAAATTCCTCTTTGTAGTGTGTTTTGGGTTTTATTCCAATAGGATTTACCATCCCACCAATAGAATCCATCACATACAAGTAGACAACAAGTATCCATAGTACAAGTCCCATTATAACCATTAAATCCATTACATTTTATGTTGTGTTTTGGGCAGGATTCTATTGTTTTTATTTCAACAGGAATACTTCAACTATAGTTACTTCAGTAAAAACATCATTCATTTTCCAAATCGCTTTAAATGATATAGCAGCAGATCAGAAGTTAACACGCACGTGTAGCTCAAGGTGTATGTGATGCTTATTTACCGTTTAGCCGTTATGCCTGCCGATCATTTTCATGACAATGTTTCTACGATCTTTGACTGATCGTAACCCACAGATGATTACACCACACTTTAACATGTGCCTTTTTCGTCTTTTAATGTTCTATTTGTCTTTTTAGAGCGCTATCAATGGTGTAGTAGCGCCTACGTTTACATTAGTTTAGCGGGGAAGATCCCAGAGTTGCCAGATTTCCGTTAAAAAACTGCCAAATGGCCATTCAAAGCTTGCCGGAAAACGGCGAGCATAGAAAAACTGAAATACTTGGCAACAGTAAAAGGTCCTGGCAGATCGCAGATAAATTGCGCACACAGGAAAACCCGCTGCATAGAAAGCATTTTCTACTTTTGGACCTTTTTATAAATGTAGTGGAGTAAAAAGTATGATATTTGTCTTTCAAATGTAGTTAAGTTAAAGTACAAGTACTCAGAAAAAATAATACTCTAGTAAAGTACAGATACTCAAAAAGTGTACTTAAGTACAGTACTCAGGCAAATTTACTTCGTTACTGTCCACCTCTGATGCTTACTAGTGGTGTTTGTACTGTTTAAGAACCATAAATGTCTAAAGATTTATAATATATTTTCTATTATGCCAAATGTATGAATATTTAATTAAATCATATATTCTAACATTATGTATATGTGCATTATTTCCTTGCATATTCGTCACTCAACTCAGGCACATTTCAACACACCAGAACTTTTACTTGCACTTGTGGTCTTTTCTAAGACACTGCGTTTGCTTCATTTCACAGATTAAGAAATAATGGGTCTGGACTGACAGTGATAAATTCACAAGCAAAGACTAGCGACAATGGATGAGTTTTTCATTGTCTCAGTCCTCAAATCCATAAACTGGCCAATATGAGAGTTGGCTGGTGCTCAATAGCCATCTATTCCTTGCTTAAGTCAGATGCATTTGAGGTTTCCACAATGAGTGTTATACATGTTTCGCATGTAAATTCTCTTCTGAGGTGTGTTAGGCAAAGAGTAATCATGGGCTGCAGATATAATGTTCTTTGTTCCAGTTTTCACAGCGTCTGATGTCAAGTGCTTTGAGTACTGTATTATTATACTGGATTAGAAAGTCATGTGAAATATCATATAGTTATGTTGTCAGCTATATTTTTCATACAAAAGTTGATCATTTTATAATAATCATTATTGGAAAATTGTTGGTTTGCTTCTCATGTTATCAAAAGATTAAAGATTTAAAGTGGTAAAACCGACACATCGTATACATAACAATATTAAAGTCACCATGAAATACAGGAAACAGGAAAATTCTAAGTGTTTTACACAGTGTTGCAGTGATCATGATTTATCTGTGCACACGATTATTTTTTCAAAATTCATTTGCACTTGTAATCTTTAATCAAAAACGTTAAGCTCCTCTCCTCCTCTCAACAACAACTCTTCACCACATCATGACGTCAGCAACAAAAAAGAGGTAGTACTATACTCACTGTCCAATGGCCAGGCATTTTTAGCCCTCCCCTCCAGGCACAACTTACAACAAACCAATCAAAATGGGAAGGGCAAAATAAAGCCCCGCCCTACATTCTTTTCAAATTTCAGATGCCGTTTCACTCGGATATACGTCGCGATACGGAAAAAAAGTCAATTGCAACTTCCGTTTCATGGTGACTTTAAATAAAATCCACAACGATATACAGTAAAGCAGGATCTTTTACCATCAATTAGTGGTTAGGTTGAGAGAATCTGATGAATCTAAGCATTAACTAACACTGAATATGCAATGAAATCCATAATCCAAAACCTAAAACGACTCATTTCTGCAAGTTAATAGAAATGAATGATTGCATCATAAAACATCTGAATCAATAATTGCTTCATTAAAAAGCGCAGCATCATGAACCTAACACAAACACGCATAAATTGCCTTCTGTTAATAATCATTAATTGCAGATGAGGCTGGCAGACTTTCAAGTCAAGCCTGTGCCGCAATTACACCTCGTGTCAAAAATCTTCCACTGGCCCCGCATTACTTTCTGACCTTCAGCGCTAAAGCGCAGGTGAACGAACATCTGAGCAGCTAGTGTGGAGAAAAAAAGAACATGAAAAGCTTCTTTTCAGCTCTGTTGGACTTTTTAAGATAGGAGTGCTACACTGTTTGATGGCGCTGGATAGATACTCTATCTCTCCAATTTCAGATGATCAAAGGTGTGAAATGTATTACATATTCCTATTAGGTATGGATTCAGATGGGAAAGGTTTTATGCATTCCGATTGCGCGGACAGAGCAGGAAATGAAGCCCGGTGAGAAACTGGGGGGAAAGGTAATGATCTCTTCAAACAAAATACTGTATTGCACCCGCGGTGGTGAAAATGACTTGCGCGTTGTTTGAATGCCAGGCACGTGGAGGGCGCGTTCGCTGTCTTGGCTACCGAATCAGACCGGAAAAATATGATGTGATACGAGGAGACTCGGATCACCTAGGGAGATGTGCGTGACAGAGACGTGTGCTGGTGGAACGGCGAGCGTAACCGGCTACAACATCTACAGCTGACAAACATTCGTCTGCTTGATAGAGTTGAGGGAGTCAACAGTTGTGAAATTATGACATTTCCATTAAACAATGTAATGCGACTGATATGTATTTTTCCTTCTCGCAAAGAGACATTGGACGTTTCTCAATATGCGTTCTTCAGCGGTCTTGTGTCCTTTTGATCTCGCTCTATACGTCATCAATAACCGTCAAAGTCCGGTTCCAATACTCAAGAACACAAGGACAGAGAACGCACGAAAGTACCCATGTGTTATTGATATCAAGGATGCATTGAATGCAACCTTGCACGTACCGAACCCGCTTAAAGTCCCATAAGTCATTGCGGCTCGTCCATCCGAGTTCGTTTTTCCGAGGCTGCCTCGCAAGACTGGTCTCCACAAGAACACAATTCCGTTCTATGCGTTCTTATAATTGAGATACGGCCATTTTTTCCAGACTTCTTTGGGTTTATAGCGGTTTGCAAACCAACTTTAGATGTGGATACCGCGCCTACTGTGATGAAGTGTGAAGAAAAATTATTGCTAAATTATTATTATCTTAAAAGAATGGTAATGCAACTTTTTTGTATGCCACATGGCCTGTAAAATCTGTAAAAAGACCACATTTGTTTCTATTGCAAAATATTCCGTTATCGAAAAACACCTCATTTTGCTAAAATACTGTGTTTCCAATCCGTATTTTCAATTCACAATTTCAA
Source organism: Triplophysa rosa (assembly GCF_024868665.1). Classification (NCBI taxonomy): domain Eukaryota; kingdom Metazoa; phylum Chordata; class Actinopteri; order Cypriniformes; family Nemacheilidae; genus Triplophysa; species Triplophysa rosa. The sequence continues at coordinate 18,253,944 of NC_079900.1, forward strand.
TTTGCGCAGTTCGAAGGGTAATGGAAACGCAGCTATTGTTATCATTTATTTACCCACACCTCATTGCTTTTTTTGGACTTTTGTGAAATGCTTTTGGCTTTCTTTGTATATTCAGTAATATATCTAAAGTAAATGGGCACCATAAAAGAACTGTGTAGCATAGAGCTACAGTCAAGGGCCAAGATTATCTGTAAAACTTCCAACAAAACTAGTCATGTCTATAGTAATTAAAGACAAAAATATCCATGTTTGATCTTTCATGAAAAGTAAATACCAGAATTGTGTAGCTGTCTGATCAACAGTGCGCTCCCTGTTGTGTGCAGATGGCGGCTTGCGTGTTATTTCTGCAAGAAATAAATGGCTACATGTGACTCAATAGTGAGACAACCCACACATTGTTCTTCAAAAGAGGCTATAAATAGGCCTGTGAAAGAGATGATTTGGGACTTTAAGATGTTGCCGCTTCAACCAACAAGCAAGCAGAATACAGGATTCAGGCTGTTAATCTGAATGAAGTGAGCACATACTGCTATTAATGACATGAGAGAAACAGAGAAATTGGGCTTTCACTCCTTCACACAGGATTAATGCGAGATTCCCCTGAGCCGGCGGGCGAGCTGACGGTGGATTTGCCACACAATGAGGTCGGGACTATATAATTGCCCTCCACGATGAAGAAAAACCCTATCATATGTGCAAAAAGACGGATGTTTCCTCACAGTCGGGGATTTAAGCCTTGTGGAGGAAAAACTGCACGAAGCAAAAAAACCTACAGTGAAAAAGTCAAACCGGTGTATTTTTTCTTTACTGTGTATGAAGTTGGCCGCAGGTGGACCTGAGCAGCGTGGATTTGTGCACCAGCCTTGAACTCCAGTGTGGGTTTCTGCAGGCGCTGGATGCAGTTGAGCAGCAGAGAGGAGCTGACATGCACCTTTATCACACGACTTAGCCTGACTAAGGCTGGATATAGACAGGGCCGGTGATGGATGGCAGGCGGACCTTGCCTCTCTTTTCCTCTTGACACAGAGCTGCTGTAATCTGTTAAAGCAGAGCCAGCGCAGCTTCTATTAACTCCCTGCATATAATGCCACTGCATTTACAGTCTCCGGCCTCCGAGCACGGGCCCGCACGTCCTCTCACAAGACGCGGAACACAACAGAATTCTAATAAGGACTCAAGTGCAAACACTGGAGGATGCAAACCTTTATTCGGGCCCACAGGATATGACATCACAGCACACCACTAATTTACAAATACAGAGCAGTTTGTCCGTTTAGGGCTACAGTAGAAACAACATGGTGAATTCGGGTATTCGCTGTGTATCCCATTCTATATAACGTAACATAACGCTTCATTATGTAAGGTCTTTATACACCTCTGAAGACATAGTTATGCATATTATATTGCATTTCGGTCAATAGATCCTTCAAAAAATGACACATTGCACCTGGTACGGCACATCTAAAGGTGCAATTCCTTAATTGGTGTAAATAGATTGACTGAAACAGTAATGATTTACATTTCGGTCTGTTCCTCATACAGTACAACTTTCATCATGTGACTTAAAAAAATTAAAATACTAATATAGTGAATGATTCTCACGGTAGTTTTGTACTACTTTAATCGTACTTTTTTTTTTTTTTAAGCTTGGCAGACTCAGAACAACCTATCCAACATTTCTTTTCTATTTCAGCGAAGATAGCAAATAACATGGTTATGACGCGGCATAGGGGCGAATAAACGATGAAAAAATGTTGATTTTTGGATGTTGATAGGAGCTGCCTGATACCACATTGTTTGTCTTTGTTTACTCAAAAGCCCTTGGCTCTCTAGAACGTGTTCATCAGATCAATCCTTTTCAGCAGCGTTTAGAGATGCGATTCTACTCCGAGATCAAGGATTGATAGCCACTCGTTTATATATTCAAACCGAGACGATTTACTTCCACCCTGGGTCAACTTAATCCCCAAAGCCTATAATTGAAGTCAATCACGGGTATTGGTGGAAACAGGCCAGGGCTGCTGGGGCCAGCACTCAAATTCAGCTATAGACACAAACTAAATTAGCCCAAATATGAGAGTCGGTTCTTCGGGATGCTATTTGCTCTCTGCATTCTGTCACACGCATGGACGCGCTTGTCTCTTAAAGCAACCTCTTACTTCTTAATTTAAAACTCAAAGCAGAGGAACACAAAGGTAATTCTCATTAAATTCCTGAAAATCTGGGATAAAGGTATTTGTGCCTCCAATCTAGCAATGACCTTTTCGTAATGTCATGTTAAGCACATCTGAATGAAAGTTTGAGCAAATATGAAAAGGTCATTTTTAGTGCCTCAACAGTGCCAGATTTTATTTTCTTAATCACAGTTAAGTACACGCAATATTGTAATACGCTGCACGGGGAAACGAACTTGATTGGCATAAAGTATTTATTCATCTATGGCCGCTCGCTGACATATTTTTTTGGTCATTTTCACACATCCGTTTTCTCTTGCTTGCATTTTATGTTGATAATGAGGCTGAAGTTGAGAAAGTCAATTAGACTGTTGGTCGGCGCTTTAAAAAATTCTAGAGTAAAAGCGCGACGAGCTCGCGGCTCTCGAGTGATAATTAAAGTGATGCTCTATGACATTTGGGTGTCTGGAATCCATCCAAAGCTGCAGCAATTTCAGATTAGCCAAAAATGTGTGAATGATGGTGACAGACGAGCCACCTAATACTGCCAGTGACACGGAAAACATACTAACAGTTTGATGCATTCATGTGAATCGATATCGCCCTCGTGCCTACAGTATCAGCCAACCCGTGACCCCAGGGTCCAATTTTAAACATATTCCTTCAGTTTTAGATATATAAACAATAACATCTGCCAACTAAGTCCATATACTGTACATACTATAATGCATCACATTTACAAATGGTTTTAATTGGTTTTAATGGTTTCAATTGTTCAAAGCAACAATATTATTTTATGAACAATTTGGATTCGTCTAGGTTTGCTACAACAAACAAAATATTGACCAACACGATACCCAAGTCCCTTTCTTCTTGAATGTATTCTTTAACATTAACATAATTCGAAAGCAAACTGCCAAGCATTTGCACACAGACTTTAAGTGTATTACTTTACATTTTTTGTTTTGTTTTATAAAATGATCTTATGTTGTGACTGACAGCCTATGAGAGATGTTGTCAACAGTGCAAACATTCCTTTAAAATCCTAGAAACTGAACTTTATAATATATTTCCTTTATATTGCCACAAAGGTGAGAATGCATCTGTCCTCATGGAATGTGTTGAGCGCGATATGAGGACAAATGGAGGGGCGGTGAGGGGATGGATTTTGGCCGAGTGCCACGTCCTGGTGACATGAGCTCCTCGGGGTCCCAGTGCTAAGATCAGTTTCAATGTGGAGAGGACACAGAGGCAGCAGGGTAAATACCTGATTAGAAGATATCAAAGCGAACTGAACCGATCAGTTTATTGTTGACAATCTATATGACAATCCCTATACTTATCATACAGGTTATTGAAATGAAACGCAATGGATTTTTTAGAGGATTTAGAGGATTTTAGTGGAGGGTGGCTGTCACAGTGTTGCTTAAGCATTTTGACTTCTTTTACTGCAATGCCATAGTGGTTGCTAGGGTACTTTGGGTTGTTTGTATTATTGCTAGGGGGTTTCTTATCGGTTTACCTAAAAATACAAATTATGTCATCATTTACTCACCCTCAAGTTGTTTCAAATCTGAATCAATTTATTTGTTTTGATGAACACAAAGAAAGATATTTGGAAGAATGCTTGTAACCAAACAGTTCTTGGCCACCATTGACTACCATAGTAGGAAAAATTGCTTTATTAATTTCTTTGTTCTGTTGAACACAAAAGAATACATTTTGAAGAATGTAGGAAAGCAAACAGTTCTGGGGCACTTTTGACTACCATTGTTATTTTTCCTACTATGGTAGTCAATGGTGGCCAGAATCTGTTATAAGCATTCTTCCAAATATCTATCTCTGTGTTTATCAGAACAAAGTCATTTATACAGATATGGAACAACTTAAGTGTGAGTAAATGAAGACACAATTTTTTTTCGGGCGAACTATCCCTTTATGTCTGCAAACTGGACTAAATCAATGTATTGTAAAACCGAAAATTTACACACTTCACTTGTAGTCACATAAAAACTTCAAAATACTTCAAAGTGCTTCACTGTTGCCCTCTATTATGAATAAACACGCACAGGATCTCCATAATCAACACAATATTTCACCTTATAAGTGGAACAGATTATCTGAGAGAGTGCAGCCAATGCACACAGTGACTCCCAGTGACTCACAGTGAATTTGTGTACAAATTCACAGCAAGTTTCCCACAGCTACAGTCTATCACGAAACATTCGCATTTCTCAACCGAGTAGAAAATTCACAAGGGAAAACCCAAACGTGAACAATTTAAAAAGACAACATAGATCCACCATGAAATTTGGAAGCATTTCATATGCTCGGAGAGCGAGGGAAATAACACCCTTAAAAAACAATCAACGCCTCGTGCGCTTGATTGTTTTCCCATTGAAGTTTATAATACTGTCGGCAAGTGGTGAGGAAGCATTAGGTACGACCTCATTATGCAAATCACTCACTGTAGTGAGACAGCAGCTTAAGCGTCTGTTTTCTTTGTACACAGCCCTGTCCTTATCATCAGTGATCTGTGACTCAATTAGAACAGACAGCGATTGACTGTAATCAATTAGGAACCTGCTGACCCAGGTAAGTTGGATATCAATCTGTCTCCTGATAGCAGGCACGAGTCACAGTTCGCCTGTCAATGTTGTCCGGCACTCATGCTATCGGATCGGTTATCAGTAATAACAAATCAATGGCGTCCTTATGTGGGTCACTCTTTCGGCTTTGGGTCCTTAGATGCGAGCGTATGGTTTTGTTTAGCAAATAGGGTTTGAATGACAGATGAAGTATATAAAAACATACTTCGCGTAAGTGGCGATAAATAGAGTATATTATTGACGAATACAGGGCTTAAATGGACGATAAGCAGCTGGTTTTTAAAGCCGAATCTGTTTTGAACTTTCTATTATATTTCAATATGAATACATCTGATCATGCGTTTTGCAGAAGACTGTGCCACAGCGCCTCCAACAGGCCAGTTTGATACAGGTATTTTTTACATCGAGAAAAGGAGCATAATTCAAGACAGTTTTGAAGCTTGTAAGGGCAGGGATAGGGCTGGGTTTATGTAATTCACAGTCTTCAAACTGATGATTGACTCTACATTGCAAAGATTTACTATCAGCGCTATTATTCACACAGACCTGGAAACAGACCATTATACACACTGATAATTTGATAAAATGATCATAACATCTCTAATAATGGGTTATGTTTTTTTAAATAACAGCCACAGTATATCATTTTGGAATATACAGCTGCAGAAAAAATAAGAGAACATTTTATTACCAAAATTATTTTCCGTTTTTTTCTGAATTTACTATTTTCTAGGTATGTGTTTAGATAAAATTATCATTTCACCGTTTTACTACTAACAATATTTTTCCCACATTTGAAATAAAAATATAGTTTCTATTTGCATTTATTTGCAGAAAATGAAAACTGGAGAAACAGGTCAAAATAACAGAAAAGATGCTCTGTATTTGTTCATGTTCAGACCTCAACTACTGCAAAGAAAAAAAAGCTCATATTCATTTTTAAGCAATACAACAGCAATATTTAGGAAAAGCAAAAAATTTTATGTGCTAATCTTGATTTTAGTTGTCATGTCTTGTCATGCTGTCAGTCTTTCACATTGCTGTTGAATGACTTTACGTCACTCCTGAGATTTTATTTTATTCTAATTTAACAGACACTGGACTGGAATGGCCACAATACATCTATAGCGGATCAAATCAAAATTCGAAATGGTCTCTTCATTCTTTTCCACAGCTGTATATATGCTGTATTGTTCAATTGATATTATTAAAATGTCTCTTGAACGTGTCCAAATCTAAGTCATATTATCAGCATAACAACTTGAATAAAAGGTTGAAGTGCAAAATGTACACAAATTTCCTATTTGCAATGTCTCGTTCTTCATTGACACTATGTGCTCGAGCCGGCAAAGGCTCCACAAGGTTGTGCAAATCCTGATGATCTGTGTTATCACATGATGACTTCAGAAAATTTTAAGATTAGTTGTAAAAAATAAGTCTCAGATTTTGTAAAAACATATTCCGTTTCATGTCCTTCCAAGAAACAATAAAAAATGTTAAAAATTTGATAGTGTATGTCATACCGGCCTGGTTTCACAGACAGGTCTTAAATTAAGCGAGTAAAGGTGTCCTAAAATAGGAAATTTAAGGAGCTTTCATAAAAAATACTGGTGTGCATCTTGAGACAGAACAATGGCACTTGTATATTTTAAGGTTATGTTAGTGAAAGTTGTTGTCAGTTAAGAAAGCTCAAACATTTATTTTAGTCTGGGCTTAAAGGGACAAATCACCCAGGAGTGTAAAATTCTGTCACGGATTACTCACTCTCAAGTTGTTCCACAACCAAAACACCTTCATTCATCTTTAGAACACAAATTAAGGTATTTTTGATGAAGTCCAAGAGCTTTCTGACTCCCCGTATAGACAGCAACAGCAACTACCACCTTCGAGGCGCAGTTTTAAAGAAAGTTAGTAAAGACATCATTAAAATAGTCCTCTCTTCCGTGCCAGTCTCCAACCCACATCCAGGAGACGCATGACACAACAATTATGAAATGTCATGAGGGTGAGTAATTATTGACAAAATTTGTATTCTTCAATGAACTATCCATTTAAGCCTCGTCTGCAAAACCTGGTCTTAAAGTGTAAAACACGTTTGCATTTATCAAAATCCTAAAGTAGATTTCAAAGTAGTGTCAGCCATTTGGACCTCACTTTATCATTTCAGAAGAAAAAAAATAATGCCCCAAATCTGTTCATAAAGATTTATATGTGCAGACATGCATCCGGTAAGCAGCGATAAAGAAATAGCAGCTACACATCCTGGGAATCTTGATATTCTGTGCTCCTCTGGAGCTGTGGTAGATGTTTTCTCTCTTGTCAGATGAAGGCAGCAGAGTTTTATGGAAATGAGCGCACCTGCCACAGGGGGGGGGGGGGGGGGCGCTGGTGCATGAAGCACTGGATACAGTCAATCTATATTTGTGATTCATCACCTTTTCCCCTCTTTTCTGTTTTAAGTTCCAATTTCAGATTTCTTCAGACCTGCCTTAGATCTCTCTCAGAGATGAACTAATTTACACTTCGTCTTCGGATTCATTCCTGCCTGGCGTAGCCGTTGGTTATCTGTTCACATCACGTCGAGTTCCACCGGCTCTTCTAAAAGGTTGAGCTATGACTCACAAGAGCCCTCACTTTGTGGAGATCAAGGCGATGTACTATTTTTTTCACGAAAACACCCCACCAATTCAGTGTCCCCAGACACATTTGATTTTGTTGAACACAAGAAGCAAAGGGCCTTATTCACCCCGCTGACATCATAAATCGGAGCTTCTTGAAAACAGTGACGGCCATGTTTCAACGACCTCATTTCTCACCTCTGCCACGGGGCGAGATGGCTTTTCTAGCCGGTGAGTTAGACGGAAAGTGAGAGCAATGATTTCTGTTGTGCTACTGCCCTCTGGTGCTCCATGAGCATTCAAACACTCAAGCGCTTGATATACAGCTGCAGAAAAAATAAGAGGGAACTCCAGTTTTGCCTTAAAGGAACAGTTCACCCAAAAATGAAAAGTACTCTTTATTTACTCACTCTCAGATTGTTTCAAACCTGTATACATTTCTTTGTTCTGCTGAACACAAAGATATTTGGGAAAATGTCAACCAAATAGATCTCATCCCCCTTTACTGTCACAGAATGGAAAATAAATACTATGAGAGTCAATGGGGGATGAGATTTGGGGTTTGGTTACCGACATTCTTCCAAATATCTTCCTTTGTGTTCAGCAGAACAAAGACATTTATACAGTTAGCAACAAGTCTGAGAGTGAGTAGATGATGACAGAATTTTCATTTTTGGGTGGACTATCCCTTTAAATCAAAATTTCTGTGTGTATTGTTGCAATTTCAGACTAGTGTCTGTTGAATTTCAACCCCCACAAATGATTTCAGGATTGACAAAGGGTGGGTTGCGTTCATATTTGTAGTTCGGTTCTTTTGGTCTGGACCAAAAAAGAAAAAAAAATTTAGTCCTGGTTCGCACTTAAACAAATAAACCGCATTTATAGAGCAAACGCACCAGAGTTCGTTTTAATCGAACCAAACATGGCATATGTGAACACACCCTAAAAGTCACCCAACAATAATGTGAAAGACTGAATGCAAATATGCCTAGAAATTGTGAAATAAATTATTCCAGTCTTATTCCATCTTATATTAATTTTGAACTGATCCTAAAATACATGTAAAACATTAGTATTGAGTTGTTTAAACATGAGAATAATAATATAATAATAATAATAATAATTCATTACATTTATATAGCGCTTTTCTGCCTGGGCACTCAAAGCGCTTTTACATGGAAGGTAAAAGGGTTAATCTCCTCAACCACCACCAATGTGCAGCATCCACCTGGATGATGCGACGGCAGCCATATTGCGCCAGAACGCCCACCACACACCTGCTTATTGGTGGAGAAGAGATTGTTTTTTAACCAAGCCAATTGGTATACATGGGGATGATTAGGAGGCCATGATGTTTAGAGGCGAATGGGCAAATTTGGCCAGGATATCGGGATTACACCCCTACTCTTAATCGAAGGACATCCTGGGATTTTTAATGACCACAGAGAGTCAGGACCTCGGTTTAACGTCTCACCCGAAGGACGGATGAACTATGAAACAATATTTTCATCTGGAATTTGAAAGAAATGTCACTACTTTACAGAATGAAAAGAAATTACTTAAACACATACCTAGACATTGTAAATAAATGAAAAAGGCTTAACATTTCGGAGTGGTCTGTACATTTTCTTTCGGGGCTTTAAGCGCTGTTTCCCACAGAACCACGAAATGCTGACTTAAATATATAATTCACAAAAAAAGGTAGTTATAGCAGAATGTCCAAGCCATAAAATGAAAGTGAATGACCATCAAAGAAGATTCTGTCAATTTTACAATGCTTTTTTGTCGTTTTTTTAAATAGAGCTCCATTTTAATCCATTTTCACTGTTCCAATTTGTGTTTATCAGAAACAACCATGAGTTTGTTACAGAATATAGGCAAGTAGATGATTATTTAAAACAACCATCACTTTAAACCGCACAGGTTTTCTCTACACTAAGAGACTATATCACAAACACAAAAGATTAAATTACAAGTAATAAATTAGATTTACAGGTACCATCAAAACAACGCAACAACAACAACAGCAAGAGAACAGAGCAAACAGAATAACCTCTCTCGGTCTCATTTACTGTGTCAGACCTCAATTTAGCTGTGCCGCCTTCTGAAAGCAGGAACATGTTTCTAATGGACTAGATAAGAGAACGCTGATGGTTTGTGTCTGCTGTGGTTTACCAGCAAACTGCATTTCATTTCCTTCACTGTGCCGGACGTATCAAGGATACTGTTAGACTGAATTCAAGAGCTCACTTCGCAAATGATATTAGTTCATTTGTACTTTCAGAAGTCATGAACGGCTTTTCCGGTGTCTGAAGTGGAAGACAATTTTCAATTTATATTCCGCCTGTCAGCAAAACGAAAAGCCGCCTGTATTAAAACAAGGAAACAGAAGTCTGAATGGGGGAGAAACACTGTGAATTGCATCAAATGATTCTTTCACAGGGTATGTTTTTTAATGGAGAGTAACATTTAGTTCTCCTCTTATTGACGTGCTGAATGTTTATAAATGAAACGAGCTCAGTTCTGGCTCGTATTTCTGAAAGCTTTCTAAACCCAAGATCATGCACACCTCAAAATTTACCTCTTCGCGTTCAGGAAAAACATTCGGAAATCTTTTCTCACCTGGAAAATTGCCAACCTGACTTATAGACAGAAGATATGTGTTTTAAATGTTGAGAATCACTTCTAATCAAACTAATCCACCCTAATATCAGTATTAAGGTGTACATGTCTCTCTCAACTGCTTTGGTGCTGACGGTCCTGGAAATAACTATATGATCAGTGCTTTATGTATGACACTAACTGTTCGTGACAAAAAATCTCATTGTTAGTTTAACCTCTCGTCAGGGTTCAGCAGGACTCTAATGACCTTTGACCCCTCTTAACCCGTCAGTGGTCAATCAGAGGATGACTTTGACCTTACTTTGACCTCATTATACATGTGTTGACCTGCTGTTTCATTTAGTCATTAAGATAATCTCATTATTATCACGGCTGCAGGAAATTGGCTTCATTTTCAGTATTTCTATATTAAACTGTATTCAAACCGTCAGGTTTTTTTACCTCCTGCTAGCATAACTGACTCAATTTATCTCCTGCTTTTCTAATTGTATGAAGTCTATCACAGCCTCAGACGTCACGCCCACTGACTGTCGGCTGAGCATCTGATGTACTGAAACACTTCGATTCAGAGGTCATCCTCTGATTGGTTCAATTCTACTGGATTTCTGGGAGACGTGCGTACCGCATTCTTTAAGAAAGCTGTGGTGTTTACATCGGTCACAATGAGCAGTCATAATGATCAACTAAAGTATGTGAGCTTCATGCAGTTTTTGAAAACTTTTGAGACAAAACAAAATCGCTGCTGTCCTTTTAAAACCTTTTAAAACCTTGTATCTCCATATTTTTGCCATTATTATTATTAGTCATTATTTATGCTTGTCAATGGGTTTTGCAAATATCTAACCAATAAGAAGTATTTAAATGTGCTTGACAACACAGTTTCTTACCATTTAAAAAGTACAGTGCTTTTCCATTTCCTGAAAAAGAGCGAATTTGGACATCCAAGGTTTTGAGGACACAGCGACCATACTTTGCCGTGTGAACATCTGACGTACTATGCGCCTAAAACAAGTATTTTTTAATGACAAGCTTTCCGATTTGAGTTTATCAGATCAGGAAAGTGCTTGTGTACAATATACATCAGATGGTCACAGAACAGACTACACTGCCACAATTGTGTTGACAAACGACACACACCCCTCAGATTAATTTCATTAAATTAAGCATCATGCGCAAGCCATCACATGCTGAAAGCATCCCTTGCTGCATCAATCCAGATTGGTGGGGTGTGAACGAACCTAGATATCTGTGGACGAATAAATCTGTTTATGCTGTGCCAATGTAATGGCTTCCCTCAGCACAGAACACTGGAGTCTGACTAACAATCTCTAAATAAAAGAATATTAGTATACATTAGAATCTCCCACAAAAACAAACTTGTAAACATGACTTATTTTCCTTCGGCTGGCCTCACGGGCCGTACGTTCTGCCGTCTGCAGTCTCAATCTGCCAGAAAGAGATAAGTAGTTTTTAACACTCCAAATCAATTTTAGTGAGATAACGCAGTTTCTTTTTTCCCGACCGACCCCTCATGGTAACCATGACGAAGAATCAATCCTAAACTGGAACAAATGCAGTCGGTTCATAGAGGGAAATGGTTCCTATTTGTTCCCAGCTGGTCAATACGCATTTGAAGCCCAGCCGAGAGTGCTTTAATGAATGTGTGCGGGCTTGTTTACCCTAGCAGACGCAGACATCATTTCAGACTCTGTGTTTCTGGCCTTCACTTTGCCAGTGCATCATGCCATGGTTACTTTAAAGCCAATATTCAAGATAAATATTCCAGGATAATTTCCACAGCTGTCGAGTATCTGTATGCTGGCATGGACGGGACTAAATATCACGCCAGCTTTTTCAACAGTAATGCATGAAAGTTCACAATAGTTATTTTGATTGAGAAGTGAAGGAATTTACAACTTTACATTTTCATTATGGCAGATAAATCTAGTTTACCTGTTTAAAGGGATAGTTCACCCAAAAATGAAAATTCTGTAATCTTGTTCTCACCCTAAAGTTGTTTCAAATCTGTATAAATGTTGTTGTTCTCATGAACACAGAGGTAGAAATTTGGAAGAATGCTTGAAACCAAACAGTCCTTGACCCACATTGACTCCCATAGTAGGAAAACATACTTGTTCATTTCTTTGTTCTGTTGAACACAAAATAATATATTTTGAGGAATGTTGACAGGTAAACAGTTCTGGGGCACTTTTGACTACCGTTGGAATATTTCCTTCTATGGTAGTGAATAGTGGCCGGTTATAAGCATTCTTCCAAATGTCTTTCTCTGTGTTCATGAGAACTATGAAATTAATACAGATTTGGAACAACTCGAGGGTGAGTGAATGATGACAACATTTTTAAACTTCAAACTTTGGTTACATGGCAGGTTTCATTGATTTTATTTTCTCATCGTTTGTATAGCTATGGGACATCTTTATGTACACATGTAACTTCTATGTAAAAATTTATTTAAGGAGTAGCATGTATATTTGAGGTTCTTATGGATTCACACGGTACGCAGCAGTCGCGTTTGTCCAGTTCATTTTCAAAGGGAAACATGCGGTAAGCGGCAAAACGCAGGCCTCTTCGCTGGCCGAGCGGAGGCAGTGCGCAAGCGGTGCTCGTGCATCCAAAATCCTGCAACTTCCACGGCTCTTTGCGGCAGGTGCAGCTGAAGATAAAAATATTTGATCTTTCTGTGAACCGCAGCAGCAGCAACATAGGCTTAGAGGCAGCTGCCGCTCGGCAATTCCACCGCTCACCCCGCGTACCGTGTGAATTCACCCTTACTGAGACAATTATGGGAAAAAGTCCAAAACATTTATTTATTTGAACACCAGTGGAAAAGTCTGTTTCTAAGGAAACAGCTTGAATTTTGCCCATCACTCATGTTGACTGCTTTGCCTCCTCTCATCGATTAATGGACATTTGACTGAACAGCAGGGCAGAAGGGCTTTCAGATGTCACGCCGTCTAAAATCTTTATAAACTATCAACATTCTCTGTCAACTGAGACTGTAACCGTGCAGAAATCCAATTACGACCTAATGCAACCCAGTGACTATTAAACGAATGATTCACGCGCCGAGCAAGAAGCATGTGAAGCTGTAATCTTACTGTACTGTTAATTCCTAAGAAATGGTTGTGTAGCACGCTGATTGATATTATCGATTTAGACCGAGGACCGGTCATCAGGGACCGGCATGTGTAGGCGTCAATAAGCGTCCGTTTAAAGCAAGAATGTGCCGCTAACGGTGAAGAAATTCAATTTTCCATCACTCGTCTCAAAGAACGTTGTTGTGTGGTCTCCTTGACACGTCCCATCAAACAAAAGCACCGCTGAGCAGCCGAGAGACTAGAGACTGGCAGAGCACTTAATGTACACTGTTATCCATTCCCCATGAGCTCGCTGCTAAAAGAGAACCGGCACCTGAGTCTTCACGCGCTCCCAGTGTGAAAAATATACAGTATAGCGTGCATTCTTATGGAGAAACTGGCTAAATTCTTGCAAAAATGTGTCATTTTCAGTATGTGTTTGGAGCATGTCATAGACTGTCAGAAAACTGTCATGTTCAGAAAACATGCAAATCACAGCCTGATCTTAGATGTTTATGTAGTGTATGGCCTTGCAAGTGTGTATAATATAGTGATGCAAATGTAAATCAAAAAATAAATAATCAAATCAAATGTAAAATGAAAATAAAGGTTGAACAGAATAAATAGCACGGTTTATTAGGTATAGATGTGTGGGCATTTCCAGCTTTATGGATGTGATATTTTCAGTCAAAACTTGATTTATAATTTTTCATAGAACGCTTATTACCAATCTATTGAACCATCTGTTTATATTTTACTTAACACCTGATGCAATAATGAGGAGACGAGAGGGCGGGAACAGAGACGAGACCAGAGAGTGTATGGAAAGCCTTAAGGACAAAAAATACCTCTCCACATGAAACACGTGGGTCTGTCACAGAGTCCAGACATCAGAATGCATTATAATATAACCGGCAGCAATAATACCCAACAAATGGAGAAGGGATGCCTCTTCAGAGAACATAAAATAGTTATGTTTTAATTTTCATATACCTTCTGCTGTTAATCCATAATAAAGCTATGCTATGTTACGCATTTTTCATGTTAAATGTTTTACAACGCCCCATTTTAAATGTCTAAAGTGTCCAAATACTTTCTGGTGTCCCTTTAGTTGACTAGACCTAATGTATACCAGTGTAAAATGTAATTTTTAGTCCATTTGGTGTATTCCTAATAGAATCCGCTGTCGAGTCGCAGTTGTGTTCTTCCAAAAAAATGAAATATAAAAAAACTAGAAAAGAATGTGAAGAAAAGTGTGAGCTGTCAACAATAGATAAAGTTAGTTTCCCCCCCCAGAGAGCACAGCCAGTGCCTGTTCATCACCCTGTTCTATGAGAGCTGCTGCTTCGGTGTAATTTATGAAGTGTGATGCTCCTAACAGCATCATCAACAACACCCTCTCATGCCCTGCCCTGCCCTGCGTCTGTATCTCCCCTGTCTCTTCTCCTGCTCTCACTATCTGCTCTTCTCAAGCATCGACAGCCCCACAGTGCATTTCTCCTCTGCGCTCTTTAACGCTCCATTCATCACTGGCAGCGGAGCTTCTCTCTATCTCCTCTCCTCACCGCTGACCAAGAGGACGTGCTTCCACATTAAAGAGCTATTCCTCACCCTGTGTCTTACAGGATAAAAGTGCCCCAGCTTTCGTAGCTCAGCGTGTCCTGAGAAATAAAGAGCGCTTTGACAATTTTTCTAGATTGAATCTTAGCGGTTTTCTGTTGAAAAGGGGGGAATATCGATTGGACAGCGAGTTTCAGAATGAATGAATATGGCGGAGGCTCCCAACACATTAAAAACTCAATACTAGTTGAAAGAATGAGAGATCTGGTTGAATTGGAAAATGATTTTTAAAGTACAGAACGAACAGTTGAATGTACAAATACAGTATAGTACAGGAATAAGAAATATATAACAGGATATAATGTATATTTCTCTCTATATTAAAAAAATGAATATGCCACAATTAGTTTACCATTATGAAGTGAATCATTTTTAGAGTAGGGTTTTTATCTTTTTATTTGATAGGTTTGTTTTTATAACATACTTAAAAGAGCAACAACAAAAAACATCTGCCAACGGAAAAAAATACAGTTCATTTAACACACTTTATGAAACACGAGTAAAATAAATGTCAGTGTAAATCATTCGGCTTTATTGGTATGTACACTGTCCTGTTGAACTAAATACAAGACTTTACTGTAACTGTGATTTATACAGAAATAAGTTTGAAAACCTCAATTGTGTGTTTTGTTGTTACATGGGATACATTTCAAATAGGAATATGTTTTTTGGTAATAATGTCAAACTGATGATACTGATACAATAAAACAATTATGAACCAAAAAAGATCTTGAAACAAAAGAATAACAGCAATTAAAACATTCTGTGCCTACAGAAAGCATGACATGGACTAAAACATAACCTCAAACCTATTATCTCTTGATCGGTCTTTGGTATATTATAAATTGTCCAGACCATCTTGTTACTAACAGATATTTGCTCAATAGTACAAGCTGAGCAGTTTTGTAACAGCACTATTTGATAAATTGGCAAACATCATTGACATTACACGAGTGCTTTTGGTTATCTGCCATGTAATCTCAAGTTGACCAAATGGTCTGAATCTGCCCTAACAAGATTTAAGAATGAAGATTGTAGATGGCACAATGCCCAGACTCCAGCTTAACATGAGATGCCAGAAATGTTGTCTTAATTTTCAGACAATTTTAAGACTCTGTTAGGCAAAGATAATGTGTGTTTTCACTTGTCACCATGTTTTTTGGCAAACAGTTTATGTTGGTACAAAAGCAAAATTCCGTTTAAAGGGATAGTTCAAATCGCTTTTATTGTCACATCACCACAGCACAAGTGCCTTGGTGAGTGAAATTCTTGAGAGCGTGCTCCAGAAAGTGCAGAAACAATTTACATATAGACAGTACCATTTACCAGCTACTTACAGACTTATACAGATGACAACGTGCAATACACACATACATATACTCAGTACACACAGTATACTATTAGACATACTTACAGTTATCAATACACATTATACACCGTATGTACACATTCTACATTGTGTACACATACTGTATATACACACAATAATATGTGAAGGTGCAGCAGATTATACATAAACTGGATACGCAAATGTCATGGATGTGCATTGGATGATATCCAGTGGTAGCAGATAGATTGTTGTATTAGTGCAGTGTGTACGTGTAGTCCAGTTTGAACTGTGTTAGAGTTAAAGTGCAGTATGTGGCATACCGTAAAGTGGGAGTATGCTGTAGGGTGTATTAGTTCTGTCTGTTCATTAGCCTGATAGCCTGAGGGGGAAAGCTATACCTCAGTCGGCTAGTGCGGGATCGGATGCTGCGGAGACGTCTTCCTGAGGGCAGCAGAGAGAGCAGTCTGTGGGACGGGTGGCTGGAGTCACTGATGATCCTCCGGGCTTTCCTTATACACCGCCTGGTGTAGATGTCCTGGAGGGAGGGAAGCTCACCTCCCACAATGTGGCGGGCAGTTCGCACAACCCTTTGCAGAGCTTTGCGGTTGCCAGCGGTGCTGTTTCCAAACCAGGCCGTGATGCAGCCGGTCAGGATGCTCTCCACAGTGCAGGTGTAGAATGTTCTGAGGATGCTGGAGCTCATTCCAAACTTCCCCAGCCGTCTCAGGAAGAAGAGGCGTTGATGTGTCTTCTTCAGCACTGCATCTGTGTGAGCGGACCATGTGAGATCCTCAGTGATGTGAACGCCAAGGAACTTAAAGCTGTTTACCCACTCCACAGGTGTCTTGCCGATGGTGATGGGTGTGTGTTCTCTGCTCTGTCTCCTGAAATCCACCACCAGCTCCTTGGTCTTGTCGGTGTTGAGTGGTTCTCCTGACACCATTTTGTCAGGGAACTCACCTCCTCGCTGTAGGCCGTCTCATCGATGTCAGTGATCAGGCCTATCACTGTTGTGTCGTCAGCGAATTTGACGATGACGTTGGAGCTGTGTGTGGCTGCACAGTCATGTGTGTACAGGGAGTACAGGAGTGGGCTGAGGACACAACCCTGAGGAGGAACCAGTGTTGAGGGTCAGCGGGGATGAAGTTTTATTGCCCATTCTGACCACCTGATTTCTGCCTGTCAGGAAGTCCAGGATCCAGCTGCACAGAGATCTGTTTAGTCCCAGAGTCTGGAGCTTCGCAACCAGTGTGGCAGGCACTATGGTATTAAATGCGGAGCTGTAGTCCACAAACAGCATTCTCACATAGGTGTTCTTGTTTTCCAGGTGGGAGAGAGCAGTGTGCAGGGTGAAGGAAATAGCATCGTCGGTGGAACGGTTGCTGCGATATGCAAATTGTAGCGGATCCAGTGAGGCAGGCAGGACAGAGCAGATGTAGTCTCCGATGAGTTTCTCAAGACACTTGCTGAAGATGGGTGTCAGAGCAACGGGCCTCCAGTCATTAAAGCATGTGATTTTATTTTTCTTTGGTATGGGCACAATGGTGGATTTTTTTGAAGCATGAGGGAACCATAGACAGAGAAAGTGAAATGAATTTTCAAAAATGAAAATTCTGTCATCATTTACTCACCCATTCTGCCCTCCAAAGACAAAGTGCAGTAACTATGCAAACACTGGAACTGAAAAAAGTCCCTTTAAAGTTTTACTCGAGTAATTCATTTAGTAGTTACTGCAGTTTTGATGCACTTGTTTCTCTGAAATGGTACAAGATTGAACCAGGAGACTTTGTCACAAGACAAAGCAGGTATCACAAAGCCTTAACTCAATTTTGAGTAAATGTGTAGTTACTGCACTTTGTCTTTGTAGGGCAGCATTTCTTACCTGTATAAATGACGTTGTTCTGATGAACACAGAGAAAGACATTTGGAAGAATGTTAGCCATTTTCAGTTCAGGGACATCATTGACTACCATAGTAGGAAAAATTAAATGGTAGTCAAATGTGTCCCAGAACTGTTCGTTTACCTAAATTCTTTAAAGTCACCATGAGACGGAAGTTGCGATTGACTTCTCTTCCATATCGTGACATTTATCCAACTTAAACGGCTTCTGAAATTAGAAAAAATGTATGCCGGGCCTTTATTTTGCCCTTCCCTTTTTGATTGGTTTGTTGTAAGTTGGGCCTGGAGGGGAGCGCTAAAAATGCCTGGCCATTGGACAGTCAGTATAGTCCGACCTCTTTTTTGTTGCTGATGTCATGTGGTGAAGAGTTGTTGCTGAGAGGGGGAAAGGAGCTTAACGTTTTTGATTAAAGATTGTGCAAGTGCAGATGAATTAAAATATAATAATCGTGTGCACGGATAAATAATTTGTAATAATCACTGCAACACTGTAAAATACGTAGATTTTCCTGTTTGATTTCATGGCGACTTTAAAATATCTCATTTTGTGTTCAACAGAAAAAACAATGTAAAAAATCCTACTATGGTAGTGGATGATGCCCCAGAACTGTAAATTGCTAACATTCTTTCAAATATCCTTCTCTGTGTTCATTGGAACGAAGAAATGTACTGTATACAGGTTTCAAACAACCTAAAGGTGAGGAAATGATGACAGAATTTTCATGTTTGGGTGAACTGTCCCTTTAAGGGCCATTGCAAGGGTTAAATGAAATAAGGCCTCAGAAAACAACTAAATGTCAAACCAGCATTTTCTCTTACATTATGTGTACTGGTGAGTATAGTTTATTAGAACACTATTTCAGATGTCACAATAAATTTGGTTGATCTGTTCACGTTCTCCTTCCCTGTTTTTCCACAGAAATCTTCAGTGCTGCCACCTATCAACCTGGAGTATTGCTTAATTTTTTCTGGGGTAGCTAATCCATTCCTATCCGATTTTATATCAAAACTGACATGATATTGTTCATTTATTTATAGCTGACTTTTGCTTAGGCCATAAAAACATTTTCCAACTGAGAAATTATGACTTTGTAACAGGCAACCTGATTAGAAACACACGGGGACAGTATGTTTGTGTTTACTGCATGTATGTGGTGTTTTTTATTATTAATTTATTTTAATTTATTTATTTATTATTAAAAAAGTGTGTATAGACTGTTACCAATGCTTTTATTAGAGTACAAATAAAGCCAATTTCATTATATGCTGGTTACGGTATGTGCTGTACCTTCGCCACTGAGTGTCTCCCTTTTCAACTGTTTCACCAATGTGTCTCTCTCTCTCTCTCTCTCTCTCTCTCTCTCTCTCTCTCACTAATCATCACTCTGTGCTGCTGTACTCTTGGTGCAACCATTTGAAGAACCTCACATGTGAAAAACTAAATAAATAATGAATAAATTCATTACTACCATAAGTGATATTTCACAATGATATAATTATGACAATCAAAATAATGTATATAGTGAGTTTATCTTTAGACTATACACTCTGCAGCCTTGTTTATTTATTTATTTGTCAAATATTAAAACAGTGCAGGGGACTTTTCTGTGACAGTCTCATGGTGAGTCTGTTAGGTTGTTTGCTGCTATTCTCTTTAAAACATGATGAGATCAGGACACACACCTCAGTGTGCAGACAGATGGAGTTCCTCATCCATGCTACGTTATATCACATCTTCATTCTGTGTGACATAAAAACACTGGCTGTCATTTTTTTTAATCTAAGAGCAAATACTATAGACATATATATATTTTGGTATCTCAAATGATGAAAACATCGAAAACGTTTCCCCAAAACAAATCATGGAAAAGTTACGGTTTTCATTTGAGTTTATTCTGCCGTGACACTGTCTAGATTCTGGCTGTTGTCATGAGAACGTCACTAATTACTCTTCAGAAACAAGAACATAGGCGTCTGCCCTCCTCTCTGGGTAAGAATCCACTCTTCTTTTAAAGAGACAGTTCACCCAAATAGAAAAAATCCATAGTCTAGACAGTAAAAGTGAATGGCGTCCATAAAACGGTAGCAGTGCCACAACAGTATAGTCTGTGTGACTTTATAAATCTTAAGAAACCTCACGACAGCTTTGTGTGAGAAACACTGTTGTAGCTTCATGTTGAATTTATAACGTCAAGCGCCTTCATTATTGATTACCATGGATGTGGTGTACACAGGTTAAGTAGAGCATTATGGATATAAATGGTCAGCATCAACTCAAAACCACTTTTCGTCTTTGCAATTTCATAACAAGGTCAAATAGTGACATACTCACTCATACCAAATGGCTCCTACAATGTACACAACTCATTTTCCGTTGAGGTCAGCAAATGTCACCCAAGCCAATTCAAGTTAGTCAGAGAGGGCACATATAAATGCATAACACATTTTCCTTGGGTCAGAACAAAACAGCGAAAAAAGACAAAACAGTTGTTTTTAAATTGGATCCACGATTACAGCTGACCTTTCTTGATTGAATATAATAGCAAACGGAGCTAATGCAGAAAGGTCAATGGAACAGACAGCTTTAATCATATAATTGGCACTTTTTCCCCCGACGAGACAGCTCTGTTGTGGTGGGTGCACATTCCACCCCCTCTTCAGAAAACAAATGCACTGAGCAGAGTAATGACATGTTTCCTGTCATATCCGAGTGATACTTGTTTAATCATGAAGTGAGACTGTCCCATTGTGACACTGGCTTTAGAAGCGTGTGTACTAACACCTTATCACGAAGTTATTACAAATTCTGTGTGAAAATATACTGTATAAATGCATCATCCCAGCCCAGAGTCAGTAAAACTATTTGAAAAATGTAAATTAACAGAAAAAATTATAATATATAAATAAACAGTGGTTGCATTTAACGGTTAAATAGATTTTTTACTAAATGAAAAAAAATGTATTTATAATCATGAAATTTTAGTATGTAAAGCAACATTTTTCACAACAATTTTCAAAAGTAAACTTATAATGTAAAAAAATAATACAATTATGAAAATGCACAAAAATGTAAATTTACCGAAACCTATTTGAAGAATTTACATTAACAGAAAAAAACACCTACAAATATAATATAGAATGAGACAGTGGATGCATTGAATGCTGGTTGAATAGATTTTTTACTACATTAAATAAAATTGATAAAATATTTAAAATGTATCAATAGTTATTAAATTCTGTATGTAAAGCTTTGTGCAACAGTAAGCTTATAATGTAAAAAAATCTAATTAAAATTGCAAAACTGTGCATTAGAAAAATAAATATTACAAAAATGAACATTAAATAATAAAAAATCTAATTAAAATCACAAAAATATAAAATTGAACTATTTGAAGAATGTACATTAATAAAAATGCAAAGCTTTTTCACAAAAATTTGAAACAGTAAGCTTATAATGTAAAATTTAAATAAAAGTAATAATAAAATGAATACAAAAAATATTTTTTTTTGTATTTAAATTAAAATATAATCTTATAATTTCAGGAGCCGGGTACAACTTTGTGCAAAATCTCAGTCAGATGTCATTTGACTTTAACCAACATTAAAAAAGTAAAATGTAAAAATGGGGAAATTCCTGTCCATGAACAGGGATTCAAAGATTCAAAGTTGTGTGCCTATGCCACGAACTGCCTTGAGACTGGGTTGGAACACAACAGCACACTGATCCAAGTGTCAGAGTACAGGCGGCAGTCTCTGCTCTTTGTTATATAACTAAGCAAATGTAAATAACAAAATTCATATTACGAGTGGTAACACGGCCAGTGTTCAGATTCGGTGGGTGTTATCACAGACAATATTAGAATATGTTTGCTGATGAATGCTTTCCTCACGCATACACACTCTGTATACACATAAAACGCACTTTAGCTTCTGTGCGTCCAAAAGGCTAGGAGAGATTAGATTGAAAAAAGCACCCAGTAGCTACTGAAATTTCTATCTCTTTCCCATCAGCATATCAAATGTATGTGTCATATCCTGACACCTGTAGTGTTTGAATATGCATTACAGCTAAACATGATTCAAGACATCAATCCCTGCAAAACGAAACACCACATGGGTGCCATCTGTGGCAAATAATTATTCCCACACAACGTGAATCATTTAGCAGAGTTGATTATTTGTTGCATGTTGAGATATTCTCCAATTTATGAAAGCAGGAAAGTGAGAAAAAACAATTAGAGAACATAATAATTGTGAAACCGTTAATAAATAAATAATAAATAAACAGTTAATATTAAATACATGCTAATTAGTAACAGACTGATACTGTATATATACTGTATATATCGCGATGCGACAGTCCCATTAGAACAAGCCTTGAGTCATGTCGCGCCCGGTGTTAGTCCGCGGTCACACTTGACTTTTTCGTTCCATTGACTTCCATTCATACGCATGCGAATGCATCAGACCAGAAACGCAAGCCTGTCCAAAGTTATTTCGCATTTCGCTGCATAGCAAAGTTCAAGTTTGGTGAACTCTGACCTGCGAATTGTGAGTGCGTGAGACCAATAGAAGATCAAAACGTCACAGTGTGATCTCGGTATACAGAAATGCAAAAAATGGAGGAATCGCTCTCTCCCATTTTCGTACCACCGTCCGAACGAATTGTGCATGCTCAAAGTCAAATCTGACTTTACACTGTAAAAATATTAATTAAAACCATGGTCTGTCTGAATACTTGATTCTGATTGGCTGAAAGGTGTGCATTAAAACCATTTAATGCACATGTACTGTAGTTCTAGTCAGTTTGATCAACGTTCAAAATTCATGCACTGCCTATAATGTAATCATTTAACAGACACACATGCACAGATCGGACACTGATTGCGCTGCCAGTGCTCTTGTGTAACTTGTTGTTTCCCAAGTCTGGACTGGGACTAAAAGCAGCCCTGGGATTCTTCACCAAGAGCAGACCTCTGTCCATTTTGTCCGTTCGCGTTTTGTGTTCCGGGTGGGGTCCAGCTTCATCTGCTCATAATTTCATTAAATCACTTGAAGATTTGCAATATTCTTCAGCAATGAAGGGGTAGCATCGCTGTTCTCTCTCTCTCTCTCTGTCTCTCTCTCTCTCTCTCTCAATAATTGTCAAATAAATGCTATAATTCATTCAAATAAATGCAATCTTATCTTTATCTTTATTATACATTATTTTCACCTGACTGACCAAAAATTGCACTGTAAATATCAATAACTTTTTTAACTTGGCAAATGACCATGGTCTTACTATACTATACTTTACTATACTTATACTTACTACTCACTACTCACTACTCACTATAGATACTGTATATAAAATATAAATGTTTTTCATTTTATTTTATACCCAACTTGTAAATGTGCAGTCTATTTCTGCAATTTGACATTTTGTTACCGCATTTTAAAAAATATGTGAAAATTCTGTAATTAAATAAAAAAATTAAATAAAAAATAAGTACAATTTTTTTTCAGTCTAGCCCAGGGGCGGATTAAGGTGGTCAGGGGCCCCTAGGTTGCTTTTTAGGTGAGGCCCCCCCTTTGGTGGCTTTCATGTGCCTTTCACGCTTGCAGTTTAGTTCGGAGCGGGGCACGGTTTGCATGAAAAATCACTAATGTAAAAGCTGCCACGCAAACCTTGCGCATGCGCTTTAGCCGATTACAATGTATTTACTTCAATAAAACACATGTGAGAGATGATAGCGTTGGTAATTTACCTTGGATTTGAGCAAGAGTGAGCCTGCATTGTTTTGCGCGTTGCGAGTGGAATCAGAGCGGCAAATGAATGGTAATATTATGTTTACAGATTTAAAAATAGTCTTGATAAATAGTCTGTTTGCAAGCAGCAGAAAGCTTTGTGAGCGAAGATACAGTAAGACCAAGTGTTGCTTGCGCATAATAACATCAAGTGAATAAAAAACACAACATATTGACCCGTGTTCTGTTTACTATCATGTGTCATGCATGTTCGCGATGATGTAAGATGAATGCAAACGCACCAGGGTTCGATAGAATCAAGCTGAGACACCAAACCAACGCTGCGAGGGGCGTCGGTAACAATCGCACTCGGATACACACACATTGAGACATCAAATACTACAGTGTTTCCTCTACATTCCTGGTTGCTTAGCAACGGCAAACATCAGGAGAGCGCAAGCTCCAGTTTTATACAAGTAACACGCAAAATATGAATGGCCGCTAAAAACGCCTCGGTGGATCTTTACTGAGACACAAACCACTGTGCATTACATAAACTGTGTATAAAACAAAACCATAATTAAAAACCAACCTGTATAATATGCGTGTCATTGTGGAATAACTCCCTGAAATATTACAGATGACATGATGAGCTACAGTAACTGCTGCAACAGCGAAGGATCCCGCTGCAGTCGTTTCAACCGCAGCACCGATGTTAGCCAATGCAAGCTGCCAGTCCTCCTGCTGCTAGTCACGTTGTTCTTGTAACCTTTGTATTTTCCGTTTTTGTGCTCCACTATTGTACTTTCTTCTGGACATTTTGCCGCAATGCCGTCTAGCAAATGACCCAAATCTTATATCTATCCAATCACCATCTTATTTTTTGTTTTATTTCTTATGGGGAAATGAGACTCTAGCCAATAACAATATCGCCATCAGCTATTTATACTTTATAAAGTAATAGATCTGTTTAAGGTCAGTTCCAATATCAGAGAAGTAGGGCCTATTTTAATAGTCATATCACACTCTTAAAATCACTATTGAATATAGAAAATGAAAATACAGTAATCCCAAAGGGTATCTAAATGTGTGTTCACTTGATGGTAAAAACACTTTTTCCTTCTTCAATGTAATATTTAGGTGAAAGTTAAACCATACACTGGTTCAATTTCCCATAAACTGTAAACACTGTGGTGCTTTTAACATCACTCTGTTTGTTTGAGCACCCAGAGTCTTGTGTGTGGTATAGCGCAAGATTAAATTCAGGATAAAATCTCTTGATGAAGCTTCAATTACACACTAATGTGCAACTGTTGTTTTCTGTTTGGTTGCAGTAGCATTTAAAAGCTTCCTTTGTCAGTGTGTGACATTGAGAGGAAGAAATAATGAATCAAGACATCAATTAGGGCATGCCAGCAACAAACTCCCCAAATTGACTTTACCTGAATTTAACTCACAAGAATAAATTTACACTAAATACAACACTAATGACACCAAAAACGCATGTAACCGAATCACAAACAGCGATAAACAGCTGGTTTTGAAATCAACTAAGCTACTGTCACTTTACTGATAAAACGCTGTCAGTAGTGTCTTTACTTTTAATGAGCTCTTCTCCATCACTGGAAACGGTTAAGAAAATATTCCTCTAATCAGTTTCAGGAAAGTGCATGCCGCAAAGTCTACAGATTAAACAAAGACCTCACCTCCAGCCCGAGGACAGACGCAGTTTATCAACGACTCGGGTCGGCCTCGATCTCTCCCTCTCATGACGCCCTGGGGACTCGCTTTATCAGAGCAACTAGACACTCGGTACATAGCCGTACCCTCAGAAAATAAGGCCTGCCATCTATTGACTGATAAGAGAAGAGTCTAACCTGCTAAAATAAAATTACAGACTTCTCATATATTTCATTATTATTTCCTATAGCGCCAGCAGTTTGAAGCTCCTGAGAGAAGCCCTGGGCAATTCACTTTTTATGAGACCCAGCTGAGGTTCGCGCTTATCGGCTTTATTTTACCGAGATGATTTCAAGTAGGATGGAAGCAATTGAAAATGTAATAATGATAATGAGTTTATCGTAGAAGCTCGTGAGAACAAGATTCGCTATGAATTAACACACTAAAGAGTGATTCTCAAACGGATAGATTACTGATGTTAATTATGTTGAAAATTGTTACTTTTCATCTTCAAGCAGAGATGCGTATATGACAAATCAAAGCCATTCGTGTTCACACTTGATGCTGTCAATCTTCACTCCAATAGCAATATCTGTTAGTCATTGACTAAGGATGCAGATGCTGTCAGTGGGATGCAATCCTCTGTGCCACAAAATACATCACTATTTCTTTAGTTTAAAGCTGTGCTGTGCTAGATACTTTCGTAAAGGCTAGCAATAGCAAGCTAGCAAGCTTCAGAGCTCTTTTCAAAGCCACACCCCATCTTCATTTACCCTATATGCCTTTTTTAGCCGTGTCACAACATGACAGTACAAAAACATAAAATGACAGTAATAATGAATGTGAAGTTATTACATCATTGTATTGTGTAGTGTTATAACATTCGGTTTGGTAAGATGTAGTTTATGTGTGAGCAGAGTGCGCAGAGTTGTATGCAAATACATCGGTTGACAGGCAGGTAGGATATCCTATTTGGACCGAAGGCAATGATTGGATGAACATTTTATGGTCCTGAGACTTCCAAACAAGATACATTTTTTAGTACTTATCGATTGCTATCAGGATGTGAGGAGAGTTTCAACTAGCATAAGAAAAAAAATCATCTACAAAATATTGCATACATCAGCTTTAATAAAACTGAGCTCTACATAAACATCTGCAGCTTGTGTTTTTAATGAAATAAATGCACTTAAAATCAACCTATGGTGCAAATATATTAATATTGTAAAATAAGTTTCATTCATTCAATTCATATTTCAAATAAACTATACAGCCATACAGAAACAGAAAGAAACATTACACTACACATGCTGTGATAGAATACACATTCCTATCCAATCATTCAATTAAATAAAAAAACGATTAACTTTTCCACTATCTCAGCACAAGAATGACTTATAGGTCCAATGTGTAATTTTTTGGAGGATCTATTGACAGAAATGCAATATAATATACATAAATATGTATTCAGATGTGGATAAAGACCTTACATAATGAAGCGTTGTGTTTTTATTATCTTAGAATGAGCTATTTCTATCTACATACACCACAGGTCCCCTTACATGGAATTCACCATGTTGTTTCTACAGTAGCCCTAAACAGACAAACTGCTCTACAGAATGCGTTTTGTAAATACGTTATCTCCTTCGGCAAAGAAGCGAAAAAGTGACGACATCTTAGTTCTGTGTCAGCCACCGTAGAGCTGGCCAGATGCCGCCAAATTGAATACACTGGACCTTTAAAGGAATGTAATGTAACTCCATGATGCACTGTTCACACGGAGCAAACTCCACCCACAGAAATGACATCACTAACGGGATCATTTAGACACCACTCTCATCTCTTCAAATGAACTGCATTGCACAATTTACGTGTGCATTTAACAGAGCAGCAAAGCTGTGCTAAACCATCCAATACACTTTCCCCACACGACTACTGTAAGTGCATTACCATAAACATGCTATTGTGTGTTTATACAAACAAAACAAAAAAACAAGATAAAATGATCTTCTGTGGTAATTGTCAGCATGTCAATAGAGTTAATATTCAATTGA
The DNA here is from genome assembly GCF_024868665.1 of Triplophysa rosa. NCBI lineage: Eukaryota > Metazoa > Chordata > Actinopteri > Cypriniformes > Nemacheilidae > Triplophysa > Triplophysa rosa. The sequence continues at coordinate 18,281,379 of NC_079900.1, forward strand.
ACCCAGAATATTCTGAATTGTTTTAAGTTAGTAGGATGGCAATGATATCTAACATCCAATATCAAGACAGAGAGAACAAATACACTACGCCACATGCTTTTACGCAACCCGTCCCAATGAAAGATTAATGACACAACGTCTGTCCACCAAGACACAACCACTTAGATCACAAACAACGTTGCAATCACAAATTAAGAGAGCTGCTTTTCCATTGTCAATCAGCCCACAGGTGATTTATTAAATATTTACCATGAATCCATGCTGCACTCAGCTCCAAGTCAGACCGAAGAGGGATCACTCTGCGTCTCGCCGCCCTGATTTTATTCCTCTGGTATTGGCAAGATAAATACATGTCAGCGTGATCCGGGCTGCCCCCTGTGCTGCCGTGATTATAGCGTTTAATAACTCGCCGTCAGTAATACATTGACATTGTCCGGCCAGGATTCTTGCCAGGAAGGCTTGATTTACCAAACCCCTTGAAGGGGGGAAAAAATCTCATTCAGCAGATGGATTGCTGAAAAGGCTCTCCAGCAGGCCTATAAATCATTCTTTAATCAGACCTTTCAGTGTGAGCGCAGAGCCTCCGCTGGCCTACTGGAGGACCCCTGACTCAATACTGTCTGCTACTGCCCTCCACATCCTGTCCCCCTTCAACCACTCTTTCCTTTTTATGGAAGTGATGTCACTTAAAAATGTAAAAACTATATTCATTACTGTAGATATGATTAGTCTCCACCTCTTAAATGCACTCTTAAAAAAAGGTGCTTCAAAAGGTTCTTTGATGCCATAGAAGAACCTTTTGGTTCCACAAAGAACCTTTAACATCTGAAGAGAACCTTTATGCTTACAAAAGGTTCTTTCTGGTGAAAAAGTTTCTTCAAATTTCTTCAAATTATAAAAAAGTAAGAAAGAGATGGTTCTTTAAAGAACCTTTGACTGAATGGTTCTTTGTGGAACCAAAAATGGTTCTTCTATGGCATCATTGTGAAGAACCTTTAAAGCACCTTTATTTTTAACACAGGATGCGACAGGCGCGCGCGACATGACAACCTGCTTGTTCTTAATGGGTCGCCGCGTTGCATCCAGTGTGGACAAAATTTAAAACTATAATGTGTTTCTAATGTCTTTTGTCTCGTCTCGTCGTGCCGGTCACGTCCGGTGTAGACACGGTGTAAGAGTGTGTCTGAGAACACCTGATGCATCTTAAACTGAAGAGTCTGCATTACAACTTTTGTAACTCATACGTTCTTGTCAGTCAGCCATGATAAAAATGACATTTAAAAGATTCAATTCAATTCAATTCAATTTTATTTATATAGCGCTTTTCACAATGTGCATTGTTCCAAAGCAGCTTTACAGGAGCAAATAAGAAAAACACAGAAAGGTAAAACACAGCACAGTGCATGGTGTTTATAGACCAAGCAAGATATATCTATTAAATAAATGAATAAATAAATAAATGCAGTCTCCCGGTGAGCAAGCCAACACTGCACTGCTCTGCTGTGGTGAGGAACCCAAACTCCAATAATGAATAATGGAGAAAAAAACCTCGGGAGAAACCAGGCTCAGCCGGGAGGGCCAGATCTCCTCTGACGTGTCATAGCTGCACTCAGTGACCCCGACCAAAGCCACCGAGCAACGTCCACGAAGAACAGGGAGAGCCCACGAGCCGCGACCCAGGAAGCCCCACCCGCCGAAACCGTGCAGGTCCAACCCGGTCCCATTCCGCGATCAACAACAGACAACAGAGGAACAACCAGGGAAAAGTAGTAATGGCATAATTAAATTTATTCCTCTGTTGTCCGACATCGACCACAAAACAAGACCAACCAGACCAGACCCACACAGTCCCAACAAATGAAACTCCCCTAACCACAACCAACAAGCCCCCCCACTCCCTACAACACCCACCCAGCTACCTCCAATCAAAGTCACTGAGTGCAGCCATAACTTCAAACTGCTGTCATGTGATGTAAGTTTAGCATTAAATACCAAGTATTGTAAATTTAGCATTTATGTGACAGGTAGTCCGTCTTTGCTCTCGGTTGGGGATGGAATTGTCTGAGCTGGGCCGGCCAGATGGTCGCCTTTTTCTTGGGTGGTGATGGAATTGCCTTGGATGGAGCTGGGATGGTCAGTCAGTCCGCAGGCTCTCGCAGGTGGATGGTACGGGATTTTCCGATGTAGCTGGCGTAATCTCTAGTTGTGGATGGGCATATGACGTTCATCTGGGCCTGGTGGAATCTCTCCCTGCCTCGGGATGGGCATCCCGAGGCGAGGGCAGAAACAGAAAGAGAATAATTAGCGTAGCTGCTGTTCATTAGCTATGTGTTAGTGAATGCTTGGCTGAAAAGATGTGTCTTTAATCTAGATTTAAATTGGGAGAGTGTGTCTGACCCTCGAATAGTATCAGGAAGGCTATTCCAGAGTTTAGGTGCTCCGTATGAGAAAGCTCTACCCCCTTTGGTGGATTTAGTTATTCTAGGTGTTATCAAAAGTCTGGAGTTTTGAGATCTTAGAGAGCGTGATGGGTTGTAGTGTGGTAGAAGCTCTGTTATGTAGGTAGGGGCTAAACCGTTTAAGGCTTTATAAGTGATTAAAAGAACTTTAAAGTCAATACGATACTTAATGGGTAACCAGTGAAGGGTTGATAACATTGGGGTTATGTGATCGTATTTTCTGGACCTGGTTAGAACTCTGGCAGCTGCATTCTGAACTAACTGTAGTTTGTTTATTGATGCTGCAGGACAACCACTAAGCAGTGCATTACAGTAGTCAAGTCTTGAGGTCACAAATGCATGAATAAGCTTCTCTGCGTCAGCCACACATAAAATATTTCGCAATTTGGCAACATTTCTAAGGTGGAAGAAGGCTGTTTTTGTGACATTTGAGATGTGATTTTTAAATGACAGGTTGCTGTCTAATATAACGCCGAGGTCTTTAACTGTATTTGTTGGAGTAACAGTGCAGCCTTCAATTTGCAAGTCATAATCAGATGCCAACCGATAGCTTGAGCATTCCTGAATAAAACAAGTCTGATTCTGTACATTTTTTTGATCCGTTCTCCTGAAATGAATGGATTAAAACTGTAAAAGATCCCTTCCGGCCAGTAACTCTGTATTCAAAATGCTGAAGGTGACAGAAGGGATTAGTATCGGCCCCCGGTGTTTCCATTAGTTAGGTTTCACCCTGTCTGTGGTCTGACTGACAAATTGTGAATGCCCACACTGTCAAGGGAAACAAATGTAGCAACCATGGAGAGACATCTATCAAAACAACTTTCCCTACTAGTTCATACAGTCCTTTGGACTTTGAGGACGTATCTCTGAAGCATTCATACAGCGGGATATCATCAATTCACATAGGCGTAATTTGCGGGTGGACGGGTGGGACATGTCCCCACCACTTTTTGCCAAAGTCAATTTTGTCCCCACCACTTATTGGAAGAAATAAAAAATACAGAGTGTTTATTTACTGTGCAAGTAGCCCGCTTTGTAAGCAGAGGCTATTTATACTAACTCCGCCCATCAGTTTCAGATTGGATTAGACAAAATGTAAGAAAGGCATATGAAAATGTACTGCTCCGGTGGTGTAGAGCGTAAACCAAGTGTTACATGCTTTTCATGTCGTCGTGGGTTCGGGACTGCTGTTTGCTGAACTTTTTTCACATATCAGATTGTAAAGGTATTTATTTTTAATAAAATGATGAAAATATTTGAAAATGGCTGTTCAAGTCATACATGTACCAAACATGTTGCGCTTAATTGCACTTTGGTGCTATACTGTATATTCGTCCTTATTGTTCTCGACATGCGGTTGCTATCGTCTATTGCAAGATTAATTACATTTTGATACTTGATAGAAAACTCAGATAAATGGAAAAAGTCACAACTTTTTAGTTTCATGAGTTCAAAACAAAATTTAGAAAGTTCGTTGTATATTTGTAGCCTATCTGGCAATGCCGTAGTAATAAGTGAAAATAAGATTTTTTAAAGATATTATTTTTCCATCTGTTTCCCCTGTATACTTGTATGTTTGTCCTTATTAGCAGGGGGTTCCCAAACTCTCAATCCTTGACCCACCAACAGGTAATCTGTGTCAAACACCAAATTTTTAACATGGGGAAAACACACAAATTTTATCACAAATTAATATGTTTAATTACGTACGGCAACAGCCATCCTTACATATAATAAAGCACAACATGCTTTAAATGATCAAAAATCATAGTGTGAGCAGGTATCACAGAATGTTTTCCGCAGTGGACAGTAACTTGATCTGTTTGCAGTCAATCATCATCAGCTTTTTTCCCTCAAAACAAGTTCCATTAGAGTCTCATTTGTAACCATTTATTGTACATTTACCAACTTTTGTCAGGAAAAGTACATCAATTCTCAGCAGAGGCCGGAAATTGTTTGTTATTGTTTTTTTATTGAGCATAAAGACGTGTAAGTGTTTACAATGTATGTTAATGGAGACAAGGCCTCAAACTTTCATCTCTATGTTGTGCTGGTAATCTTGGCATGAATTCTGCAGGTTGCAGCCATTTTGATTCATTCAATTAGTCGAGCTGTCAAATATGTCACTGCTCAGCAGACCTCATTTTCACAGGGGCAGCTACAACAAAATCCTATTCAACAATCTGAATATTACACTTTTATTTGATCATATAAAGACACATCAACTTAATTATGGTGGAATATCAATTCATTTAAATCATGTTTTTTAAACAGACATGAATTTTGAATGAATGATAATTAAAAATGTTTTATTATTGTTAGCACTTTACTATGCATGGTGGTCAAAGATCACCTAACCATCTAATCACCCAATGTTAGTTTTAGGTATGCTGATACAATGCAATATTGACTTTTTTACTTTATTTCATATACTATTGACATTTTATGGTAGTAACGGTCTTCTTGTCATTTGAGACAAGAGTATCATTAAAGTATTAATGGACGGTCTACTTAATATCTGCTAACACTTTATTTTATAGATCCCCAACAGTGTTGTAGTCAAGACCACAGAGAACCAGTCAACACCAGAGTGTGTCGAGACAAGACAAGACCAAGATCCACAAAAACCAGTCATTGCAGAAAGGAATTCTTTGCGTATAAATAGTTTTTTGGTTTCTTTGAGCAAACAAATAATTATATTTAATTACAAGCTTTTGCTCTAAAATGTATAAGTCAGTTAATATGAACTTCTTGTTTGTTGACTGTTTGTATAAAATCAACGTCATGCTCATATTCGTGAAAACAGCTCTCTTGTTGTTGTAATATTTGTAATTCGTAATATTTGTTGTAATAAAAAACAAGATCTTATTTAAGTAATTTTTGCGTATATATCTCGGGAATTTGTATTAATTTTGTTGAACATTTTGACAAAATAACCCATTTATTTCTCAATCAGGACAAAACCTGTCAACACTCTTTGGCCGGGAGTCTCCCGCTTTTCCCATCTTTCACCACCTTCCTGTTTTGTTATTTCTGCCATGAAACTCCGGGAATGCGATCACAAATTGACAAAGGGGGACCCCAGAAACAAAAAGAAATCAAATAATAAATAATTAGGGATAGATGATCAATTGCATTTGAAGCATGAAGTTTTATATTTAAACATACCAACGATGTTAACAAAGAATTACGTTAAAAAAAATCATCGTGATCGGTCTTAAAGTAAAACCCCAAGTCCTCTTTGTCTGAGACCAAGAGAAAACACAGATCGAGACTAAGTCAAGAAAGAGACCTTCAGACTGGTCTCGAGTACTACACAAAGTGCTACTGATGTATGTTTGTAACTACATGTCAACGTATTCTTCTAACTCTAAGCTAATGGTCTCATATTTTTACAGTATGAGTTGACATGTAGTTGCAAAGTTGCTTAAAGATACTTAAATGTCTATAGTAGACTACTGCATTAAAGTGTCATTTTTTCATATTTTTTATCATTATCATTTCTTATTATTGCCATGACATTGTTCCAGTAAACCACAGCAGTGAGCTGCTCTTCCACTCTCTATAGCAAATCACCAAGTGTGGTTTCAATGTTTTGTGTCAGCCATTAAAACCGATGACTCACTGCTGCATGCACAGAGGAAATGATGTTATGTTTAGTATGTGATACTACAGCACAGAGATGCTCAGAGGGCCATTACGTCCTTCAGAGGAGGCATCAGGAGAGCCCTTCGGCTCTTATTAGACTACATCTGAAGAACTTCTCCAGCATCCAAAAATATGGTGCTAAATAGCACCAAAAGTGGTTCTGGGCTCGTTATCATAGGGGAACAACTTTAAGTGCTATAGAACCATATTTGGTGCTTTAGTGGTTCTTCATACGTTCTTTTGGATGACTGAGGTGCTATATAGAACCGCTGAAGAACCATACAGCACCGCTTCCATATAAAGAACCTGTTAAGCCCCTGTATTGTTCTTCAGCGGTTCTATATAGCACCTCAGTCAAGAACCACTTTTAGTGCTCCTTTTTTTAGAAGCACAGTGGGAGCTTGCTGTAAGGCACTTAAGCTTTTCTGAATTGCCATCGTCTTCATTTAAATTGAATTGGATATCAAGAGATTATCGTGATGCAGAGAGTGCTGCCTGTTAGATTACTTGTGTATCTATATGTGGTGAGTGACAGCTGAAGTAAAACAAAAAATTGTCATTTGAAAAACTTGGGCACATCCACAACTACAGTAGTTCTTCCTCTGAACTGCTCATTGTAGCAGCATGCTATCTTGTAAACACTTTGTCTCCTGCTGGACTAAAACAAATCAGTGCACTTGACTCCTTAAAGTTGCACAGGGGATTTTGAAGACCTCTCTCCATGTCACAATATGCATCAGACAGTCTGTGAAGTCCGCTCGCTGTCTAACACACCGACTAAACGTGGACAGAAGAAGCAGAGCGGATGTTCACACTGACAGAGCATGAGGTTTTAAGGATACTAAAGTGACTTGGCTTTTGTCTCACAGAACCAGAATCCATTTCACTTTAGTCTCCAGGAAGCACCGCCTGTCAGGAAAGGAAATGATCAATGCCTAAACTTCTCCCTCTTCCTCTGTTCCTTCCGTTTTATTTTCCTTTCAGCAGAAGGTGTGAGCTATCTCCTCCAGCAGACGCCACCTGTCTGGGACCGAGTGGGTGCCAAACTGCTGAATTGTATGAATATAGAATTGGTCCTCTGTGACTAGGCAAACTATGCAGAAAATTGAGAACACCACAGTATTTGCCACCGTCATCACATGTGATCAAATATTCATGCGTCTATCCCCAAGCCTCCTCCCTTGTGATCAATTCCGGTCCATTTATTGCCATGCTCTTATCTTTATCATTATTCCTATTAAACAGAGGCGCAAGTCTGTGGACTCCAGTGATGTTGCCTTTACGTAATACGGATTAAAGTAGAACAAGAAACAAGATGCGCCTAGCTTATCCTCTGCATGTTTTCACATGCGTTTCGGTATAAATCCAGCTCCAAATCCGGGCAAGAGCATTAATTGAGAAGTAATATTGAATAGAACAACAGCAGCGTGTCTCCTCGGCTCAAAGTAAATGAGCTCGGAATATGAAGAGGAGACTAAGCAAGATCTTACCATCAATAATGGATCGAGCCAAACCTCTGAGAACTCTACAATTTCTCCTTGACGTATGAATTATGCATGCGCTTCAGTGCATCGCTGATCTCGTTTAGACTTTTTGCCAGGGTGTTTGTGACAGTGAAAGGCTAAATATTGCTGTTGGGCTCGGTCAGGAAGAAAGAAAGAAATATTAGGGAGTCGACTGACTGGCTGGCCATTAATGTCCCTCAATCTCCGTTTTTTGGAGAATGCACCACTCATAATAGTTATCTGTGTTCACTTTTTTGGCTATCGTCAGTCTTTGTCAAAAACAAAAAGTATGATTGCATGTTTTGTGTCCGTACCAAATGCAACTCAGGAAAGTAAATGAAGATGTCAAACGTTGGTGTGTTTGGGAGAGAGGGAGCATGAGAAAGTGTCTGAAAGTGCTTTTAAATGAGAATGCTAACATAAACGCAAAAAATGTGTCTGCAACAATAACATCTAAACAACGCTTGCTCAGTGATGAGATGGATTTCCTTCCTATCAAGAAACAAGTTAAACAGAACCCATCCACAGCGCCGGGTTCTGAGAGGGAAGGTGCTCGAACGCGACACAGAAGCCCGATTACTTTGACTTGAGGCGAGTTCGTGATTCTCCCTCATTAGTGCACGGAAAGTCCTCTGGGCTTTTTGCACCATGTTAATCACCTCCTGGATGCAATATGGATTCCACTCTCAAGCCCTCATTTCAGAGTACTGTTTTGACCGAGGCCCGGAGCAAATCACCTGCTATAATTGTGATCAATGGGCCATGTCAACCTATTTCACAGACAAGCGCGTCTCTTGGTTGCGGGGGTCAATGGCACAAATAGCAGTGATTTACATAGCCAATACTGAGAGTTGCAGAATCGCCACGAACTACTTACCTGATACAAGAGATTAAATCTTGCAGAGCTAGAGCATTTGAAAGCTTTTAGGAAAGACACTTAGCACCGTGGCCCTCTGATAGCAATGGGACCTGGACACTAGCCTTTAAAAGAGATATATTGTCAATTTACTGAGAACTGAGTCAGCCTATAAAGTCTTGTGTGGCAACAGTTATTAGGTAGTATTTCTGACGGCACTCCACAACCTCACCTATAGATTTTAACCAAGCAGATGGGAACGTTATCTCATATATACAGTACAACAAGGTCCACATTGAAAATCTGGGTTCCATTTTCTGTTGGAAGTATTTTGGGGGAATTAAATGAAATTTTAAGTAAGAAATGTGAAATAAAGAAAAGAGTGATCCACTATTTTTAGGATGCCAATTCAATTTTTGGTATCCATTTTTTATTCCTTTAAAGGTCAGATACTCTGGCTTCCAGTGAAGCATACAAAAGGAGCTCTTTGGAATATTCTCAAATAAATATGAGATAACATGGATCAATAGGTTCTGCAGAAACCTGATGGCTCAAGTGCATGCTACAAAGCAAACCAAGCAAATGTTTATACATTCCAATTAATACTTAAAAATTCTGTAAATTGTGACTGTTCATTTACCCTCAAATTAGATATTAAAAATTATTTAAATGCAAACTTTTTATTCATAATTAAAATAACTAAAAATGAAGGCACCACAAGTGATGGATTGTTTTGAGAACCTCTACATGCCTTTAAAGATCTCCATATTCATGTGCTCAAGGAACTTCAATAGATATTGCAATAGACATTAGGAACTAAGAGTACTAGATTTCTCAAAAAACTGAAAAGCTGCCAGTGAGTTATTCAGAAGGGTCTGCAAATGAGCCTCAAGAACTACAGATCATGTTCCATAGAGATATATGTAGTTAATTTCCTGCCGTGAATATATCAAAACTTTATTATTTGATAGTGGATGCAGCAAAATTGCGAACAAAAATGGACAGAAACACGACTACAAGCGTCACTCGCTGCTGCCGGCTCTTTGGGAATTACCCACTCAAGTTTGGTAACTATGAAAAGCTTAGATTTCCTGCTTTCGGCTTCATCTGCTCTCCAAAACATCATAACAGCAGAAAGCCAATAGAGAGCGTGTTTCTTGTTTTTGCACCCTCAGATTCCAGATATTCAAATAGTTGTATCTCGTCCAAATATTGTCCTATCCTAACAAATCATGCATTAATGGAAAGATTCGATTTTTCATCTTTCAGATGATTTTTAAATGTCAATTTTGAAAAATTGACTATTATGACTGGTTTTATGGTCCAGGGTCACATATAAAGTCCATTACTATTAAGATATTTTGTAATAATAAATACAAATTTGTGTGGTAATCAAGATCCTGCCTATTCAATCATGAAATGTCCAAAAAATATATAACCCATTACATTCTTTAAAAACTTGCATTTTTAACACGTACTGTATGAATTAAATGATTATCTTACACCTCCCTAAGGCTCCATATTAGTATGCAGCGATTGTTCTTGCAAGGACTTCTGCAGCCTGATTGCAGATCACAACCTTAGGAAAAAATCCAGTCAAAACCCATTGAACACAAACTGTTGGCAGTGCAGTTTCTATTTGCAGCTTGCCTGAATTTGAATCAAAGGAGTTTATGCTCCTGTTCTAAAAATGAAGAATACAGCACAGCAACTTACAAGATTACTGCCATTCAAATATAGCTTTGCAGTAATCAATTTATATTAAATATGGATAGACTATGAAGGTTCAGAATTATTAATAAGATCATACTGTACTATTAAATATGAAGCAAGTAAGCTGAATCTATATGCAGATTAAAAGGTGTTTAGTGAATGTGAACGTAATCCATGACATGAACAGATAAACACAAGAAACAGCAATAAGCACATGAATAAAAGAGGCGATGGCAAACGCAGGGTGTATACACATGATAATTAGTTGAAATACAAAGCACCGCGTAGCGAGAGGTCTAGGACCTTTGGCCGCTTTCACTGGCCAAGGCCCGCCCAGGAGGCCATATGACTGACAGGTAAAGAAACCAATCACGTTTCGTTTTGTGTCGTGTCATGTTTAGAGGCGTAGAAATGTCCCCGCAGTAACAGACCGGTGTACATGCCGTGAACCGTGCTAACTTTTAAGAATTTAGCATTTAGTTGATCGTGATGAATTCTTTTTGCAACCGACAGCTTACTTCTTCAATCAGACAGCTTTGTGTTGTTTCCAGGCGGCGTGATAAAGAACGCGACACGCACGTCTCCCGGAAATCCTGTACAATTCAACCAATCAGATGACGACTTCCAGCATGCTGAAGTGTTTCTAAGAGAAGTGTGCCTTATGCACCAGACGTTCAGCCAACGGTCCATGGGCATTTTCATATAATGTTTTTTTTATATCAATGGAAAACTTAACTTAACATTATCCTCATCATTATAAAAGCCGTTTTGCACAATTGTAGAAAGACAAACACGTGCGCATTAAAAACTGAAGGTATGCAAATTGGCACACACCATCTGCAAATCAGGCCTTAATGCGATGATAGTTTCTAATCATTATCCATGACCTCAGCCTCCAAAGACAACCCGGTTAGTTTTATTTGCGCAGGGCCATGCACATATCATTTCCAGTCTGGCTGACTGTGCCTCTGTGATAGATGACATCAATGAGGGGCGATTCTCATTTCTCTGCCATTTTGTTTGGATTCAATTTAGTCAGAGCCCACAGTGGATGATGCTTTGGTTTGGGGCTGGAAGCGCCGGTTTGCATGCGCTCCAGAGCTTCAAAAATGCAGATGCTATAAATGAACATGAGAGGGTGTTGAAATCTTTATTTCACCAAGAGATTCTCATTTTCTGGAGACTGAAAGTCAAAATAAATACAAAAAGTACCAATAGAGGTATTCATCAAGAACAAGAGGTGAACGTATACGTGAACATGGTGCAGTGCTATTTTCAAGACAGCCACCAGAGAAAAGGAGAAATATTAAATCATTTCAACTGCAAATTAATTATGTATGATATAATTAGATGTGCACGGCACATTATAATTTCTTCATGATAATGTTACACAGTGTGCTGAAATGTGACAGATTCTGCTTATGTTTTAATCAGTGACATCTCTTATTTTAAGGAGTTTATTTGGCGAATAACGTGATATTAAAGTTAACTAATGACCAAAATGTATTGCAACAAAACAAATGCGTCGCATTTTCTGTTTTGTGTGTGAGCATCTATAGTACGAAACCTTCATCTTTCACAGCTCTGAACACACAGACCAAATCTGGGACTACTGCCAGTCAGAGGAAATTACCAAATGCCAGTCTGAGCAGCTAACCCTGTTAAGGATCACCTACTCAGTCTTGATCAGATCTGCGCTTAAACTATCCCTGATCACCATTAAATCACCATTCTATATTTCAATGAACTAAGGAAAAGGCATAAATGGAGCATACATTAGACTGCACATCAGCGGAGAATACATTATTATACGCAAATTGACCTAAAAGGGATTTTAATATTGAGCGCGTGGGTGACGCATTTGAAATATATGAGGAAAGCTTTATGACACCCTAATAATATTTTACAGTGAAGTGTTCGGCTGTCTCGTAGAAAGACAACCCAGACAAGATAAATTACTAGTAATTTTCGAGATGACGTCCTAAGATAAAGGATCTTGTGTGTTGTTGTAAGTGTCATTAAACCATCCATCAATGAGCCAATACCACCTTCACTGCCCACACACCATTTACAATTGAACTTAAGTGGTACCCGTTGAAATGGTGATGTTTCTTTATTTCTTCACTGTTTGTATATTTGTCTTTCTTTTTTTTTTAATCACAAAACAAATGTTTTGTTTGCTAAGCAGGTAATACGATTATTTAGTTTATTTGCAAAGCAATCAGAAAGTCTTATTTGAAGTAGAAAACATGATCATCTGTAATTGAAACAGAAGTGTGACCCACGCAGAAACTACACTATTTTTTACTGTCTGTAAAACTTCACATATAATGTGGTTCTAAAAGTGAGGGTGTCTGTTGGCAGGTTTCGGGAAGGGAATGTCCGTAAATATCACTTCCTGCTGAGTTTCCTGCTGACTACTGTCAATACAGACTGGGTGACAATTACCAGGTTCCAGAGAAAGTCTCAAGCAAGACACTGGCAATGACCAAAAGTGTGACATTTCTAACTCATGTTCCCTTTTGGCAAACAACGTTAGCGATCGATGTATCAAAACAGTTCTGATTTAAACAACACGGAGAAAATGTCAGTAACAATTAGCCGATTCGGTCATTGGAAGGAGAAGTAGTAACCTGCTGTTCAATGGCCTTTCCTTGGCGTCTGGTTCCCATATTAACATATGCGGCAATAAAGCTGAGGTTGTATCCAAGGCACAAAAAGGATGAATAGAAGTGTGCTTTATGCAACTTGCTTTAGAATATGAGAAGGAAAGGCGCTAATGGCAAACATACTGTGGTCGATACTGGCAAATTTTCCACTTGCGATGGCTGAAGCAGAGAAAGGGTGGGAAAATTTCCTCTTGCCTTTGAGCATGAGAGTGATGCATGCAAGCGAAGACTCTGATCTTATTACTGTTGAATGATTGCCTGAAACAGAATTCAGAGAATCGCACAGCCGTACGATGGTGATTGGAGCTTGGAGAGAAATGTCTCAGCACTCTGCGAGTGGAAACAAAGGACACCCATCTGAAATATCTCATTCTTTTTTCAACAGTAAGTACAAAACCTGCATATTGCATAAGTATGCACTTGAACCATCACATTATTCAGAAGGAAAAATTGTTGTAGTCTGAAAGAACATGTGTATACAAGCTTTTAGCTTTTAAAAGGGGTGTTCAGTGGTTAATCACCATTAATCGCATCCAGAATAAATCTAGAATAATAAAAGTTTGTATTTACATATACTGTATGTCTCTACACTGTGCATATTAATTTTGTATTTATAAACACATATAATTAGGAAATATTTGCATGTATATATTAATATTTATATACAATTAAAATATAAACATTTCACATACAAACATACAATATCTAAACATTTTTTTTTCATTTTTATATTTTTCTTAAATTTATACATCTAAGTGTATGTGTTTCTTAATTCAAAATGAATATGCGCGGTGCACAAATATATATTTAAACACAAACTTTTATTCTGGATGCGATTAATCAAGATGAATCGTTGAACAGCCCTAGTTTTTAGTTTGTCTAAATTGAAATGATACTCTGTTAGTTATTCATTTGTTTATTTTACTATCAAGTAAAAAACATCAAGCATCAAACAAAAAATATCTTTGTTTTTACATCAAGACCACTTGGTGCATGACTGAAAGGCTAGTCTTTTATAAAGAAAAGCCCATGTTGCCATGTCATTATGAACAAAAGAGCAGTGTTTCAGCACCATGGACAGAGACTCCACGTTCAATGAATGGCTTTATATCGTATGAGGACTTTAATTCTTTAAAATTCATAACAAAATCGAATTTTAATGATCTGTCAACTTTACAGAGCAGGAATACAAAGAGGTGGTAGTTTGATTGAAACAAAAATGGGAATATACAGAGAACGGTTCCAAAAACACATTAAATATGAGAAATGAAAACAACCCCCAAATGTGTCATTCTAGAATATAACCTGGTAATTGAGAATTATTTTGAAATGGCACCTCCACTCCTGTGGAAATATTACATCCAGCAGAGTCTGAAATTGTTTCGCTAAAAATTAAACAACACCTTACACTCTGACCGCACTTTGACCTGAGTTATTTCAGATCATATCTTGACTCGCTAACTCTATAGAGCCAATAACATTTCTATATATTGTAGAGAACAGTACTGATCGTGTTTGGAGATATCAAGAACGGGACTCTCTGCTTGCTAAAAGGTTAATGAAGCCCTGTGCTTAATTGTATCAATGTCACGTTGGGCAATGCTGCTGACCCAATTGATCCACAGTCTCTGATCACATTTCACTAAAAGCAGATTCAGAGTCACAGCAGGGGTGGCTGATTAGCTAGACAGACTCTCTGGTGCCCCACTAATTGGAAAATTGTCTTACAGTTACACATTTACTCCCAGTCTCTGTACACTTCATTCTGTTGAAGGGAATAGTCCCATCGTCCCATCGTGTGCATTTCTATATTTACATTTCATACCATGGGGGAAATTGTTTTAAGACAACCTTAAAACTTAAATAATAAACCAAATAAAACTCGACTGAATGACTGTCCCAATGTGGTCATGTTATTTTGGTGTACAACGTCCATTCTGATGTGTCAACATTTATATAAATATAACCTACAAATTCAGAGTTTTGTGGAAAATGTCAGACCAACACAAAGCGAGTGACATTTGCTGACTGAACCGATCTTGGACTCTTGAGTAATCCATGCCTACAACATCCAAGCTAGACATTTTATTTGCCAATTAGCAATTAGGTAATGTCCATTTAGGATTATATCCAATAAAAACAACCAATGTGACAATCTGTCGAGCAAGCTAAGCCCCCATACACAAGAAAATCTGAATATTAAAGACCTTTAATCTTCAAATGGCCATTTCTAATTATTGGGATTTCACCTGTGCACATCAAAGCCTTTCTGATACAGTTTTTCTTGGTGAAATGAGACTTGTCAACATTAAAGTTTCTCTAGACAAACACATTGGAGATAAAGCTCTGCTCAGCTGATTAGGGAATGAGGATTAAAAGTCTGTTTGTCTTGATAATTTTCTTTAGGTGATATGAAAACATTGCACCTAATACCTTTGACTTTATTAACTCTTCCAATAGAGGCCTGTAGAGTGAGAATCAACGTAATACCACACATAAATACATACAGTATACCCATGTATTTATGTGGCAGACACTTTAATTTAGGGGTCTCCTTTCCTGCGTACTGGCGTTAGCCGTTACGCTTTTTTGGCCAAAGATTGCAGGCTTTTCTTCTAAAAGGGCTTTGGTGTTACCTGGAAATCGAAGGCACGACTTCAACCACTTGAGCTACCGAAACACGGTGGGGACCTAATTCTGAAATCACTACGCTTCTATTTTACAATTTTGTAATTGAAAACAAAACATATATTTACACAATAACTGGTGCACAGTAAAGGCATATGAATTTGACAAAATTGTCTTCTTCAACTATTTACAAAGATCATGTTGTGTCTTACTGGAGGCACATGATCAGTCACAAATATGCTTGTATATTGTAGACACCTGGAAGAACTCATAAATACTCTTCTATTTTGTCATAACTTATTCTTTTCATGTTTAAATAAAGAATTCCAAATAATCCAAAAGATCTCAGTGGACCTCACTGTACAAAACAATGTTCCAAAAAAGGCAGTTTAAGTATGCATCTTCTTAGCGTCATTGAATATCTCCTAATTTTAAAGATATAGAAAGTCCAAAGGCTGTTTGGGAGTTAGAAT
The DNA here is from genome assembly GCF_024868665.1 of Triplophysa rosa. Classification (NCBI taxonomy): domain Eukaryota; kingdom Metazoa; phylum Chordata; class Actinopteri; order Cypriniformes; family Nemacheilidae; genus Triplophysa; species Triplophysa rosa. Next base: position 18,297,330 of record NC_079900.1, read on the forward strand.
GGGCATTTCAGCAGAATAATATCAGATAGTCGGAGGACACGAGCAGTTGTGGCGTACTCCTTTAAAAGACAAACGCACGAGGAATATGAAAATATGACGTGACGTCAGGCGTCGTCTTTAAATATTGATCTCGAGCACTTCACTGCCGCAAAGCCATTCTTGAGAAGTTTACAAAGAGATGAACATGAGCTGAGCTGAGCTGCGCGGCGGAGAGACGTTCCGCGTTCGAAACTTGGGAGCAAAATGTGCCGTTTAGACATGGAATATCAGATTTCCAACACGGATTACATTCGGTAGGATGGTGCTTCACATGATCGGCTCAAACAAATGGATTACTTGAAATATTTTAAACACTAAAGCAAGTGCGTTTCTGAGGTGAGGAGCACCGCTGAGGTGCTGTAATGTACAAAAGTGACGCGAAGCCTAAACAGGCAGTGGGATTACATTTCTTTTCAACTTTATTGCTTTTCTATCAAATACTTTTTGTCAGCCTGTGCGTCTGGTTGGAAATATTAACTAGCATTTTCCCAAATGAGATGTAAGTTCGCGCCGTCGGAGTTTGCCGTGTCTTGATGGGGAGCACGAGACCGCGAGCGAACGTCACAGAGAAACTTACAGAGAAAAACATGCCGTCTTTTCATCCATGGAGACATGGCATATAGGTTCCTGTCCAGCCGAATCGTGCCATCCTCAAACAGATTAAGCAGAAGGTTTATTTTTATATTCACCATATCGTTGTCTTTCACGTATCTATGCTACAGCATCCTATTCTGTTCCGGTACAATCATGCCTAACCAGAGATTGGAGGAGCATCGCTGCGTCCGTCTGAAACCCATAGGGAGTAAAAAACTTTTACAGAAGTCACATTATTGCACTATATCTGCAAAAACGAGAGGAACCTCGGATGAAACGAGAGTTGTGGGTCTTACAGCAAACCATAATGGTAACCAAAGCAAACAGTCCGTCTCGCAGAAAACACAAGCGCGAAACTCGGATGGGCTGGATCACAAGCAACCTAATAACACAAATTCACCAAAATACGGGAACAAGAAACTTCCAAACGCGCTTATAGTCGGCGTTAAGAAGGGAGGAACCCGGGCTGTTCTCGAGTTCATCCGAATTCATCCAGATGTTCGGGCACTTGGGACTGAGCCGCATTTCTTTGATAGAAACTATGACAAAGGCTTGGACTGGTACAGGTAGGTTTTTCATATAGGCTACTGTATAGCTTTCCGCATTGTATTATTTTTGCGTAAAGGTGGATTGATAATTTAATAGAAATATGATATAATTTAAGATGATGTTCGAGATGACGTTCAGGTTTGCAGAAACGCTGAAAAAAGTTCATTTTTACAAAGAAACTGTAACATCGTAAAAGTGCACGCAGGTGCTTAGTAACATATATTAAAATAATACATATTAAAATAGTGTGTATTCATTTGTGGTTGAACAATTACACGGTACCATTAGAATGGCCACAATGGATCAAAGACAACAAATAAATAACAGTAAAGAAAATAATTAATAACCAAAATAATAAGTTCTCAAATCATACATTTACATTTCAAGCAAACCATTCATGTTGTTTAAAGTGCAAATAAATGTACAGATCTTGGAGAAAACTGTGTCTAGCAGGTCAAATTTCAAAAGCTTATATCAGCAGGGTGCAACAAAAATCACTTGCTGTGGTGGCTTAAAGACAAAAGATGAAAGTTTGAACTGCTGACAGAGAGATGTTAGCAGAAACTCATAGCGAAAGAGCAGGAATGATAGTGTTTTGGCGAGAGACGCCGGGTGGAATGACACAGACTGATTGGGAGTGTTCGGTTTCAGGGCAAAATATGCAGATAAAGGGCAATGGATCTCTTTCAAGAGTAAACCTTCCATAAACGCTGCCAAGAAAAGTCATGGATCATATTGATCAGTGGGCAGATTAAAATCAACTCCTTCCATCCTGCCTTTCTACTGATGGGCTGCCATTCAAATACCCATCGGGGAGCCGTTTGACTGCACGAAAAGTCAGTGTCGATACCGACTGGCATACAGGGCTGTATACTAGGGGCCTCTTGGAGACAATATCATCCCTCCCGTGTCCAGCACAGTGTCTGCCTGCAGCTCAGGTTCAGTAATTACACTCACACATCACATCCCAGCAGAGACAGGACAGAGAGGACTCCCTGTGGGCCGTATCCAAACGTGAGGGGGAAAATCCATGAAGCTAATAGTACATACCTGTGTGAGAGCAGCCCTCCAGCCATTAGCAGTTGATGCCGTGCGTTTCGTCTGCTCGCCGTCTAGGAACCACAACAAAAACACGCTTATTCGGGTTTTGTGTGAGTTCAGGGGCAACTCCACTCACCCACAGCCTACTGTGTTAAAATCAATCGAAGCGGATGTGTTTGTGAGATGCGCAGATCGATGCTAGTCCCTTGTATTTGGACATGGCGAGAAAAAGATGCAAGTAAAAAGAAACACAGGATAAAGAGAGGCTAAATGAAAGGAAGATAAAAACGTGCCGAGCCAGATGACTCCTAAACACAAACAAATGCCCTCGAATGAGCCAGATACCAGATATGTGCTTTTGCAAACCAGCAGAGATAAAGACGACGGTTAGATGCCAGAAATATTTTCACACGGCTGTTCAGGTAATTGCCTCGTAACACAGAACACGGTACTTGCGCATATCAAATTTGACAGATAGGCTAACAATGTAAATATAATTCACGCCTATAACATGTGCACACATTCACTCAAAAACACACACACTACTCCCCCCCCCCCCCACACGCAGAAACTCATCAATACTATTTGTGGATGGGTTAATTAAAATGCCACGAAGGCTAAGACACTGAAACAGTCGCCTAACCCCCACTGAAAGCCATTTTATTTTAGCAACTGACATCTTGCAATAAAAGGACCAATACGGCCAGCAATAAAGGGCACAAGTAATGAGAAAGATGAATTGGCTGATTAAAGCAAAAGTTCCTTATAAAGCTTTTAATAATGTGTTTTAGGGTCTTGTTTTTCTTTTTATTTCAATCTTTACCTTGCCAAGTTCCAATGGATAAATTCAGATGGCATTGTTACGATTACCTTTACTGCGAGTCCTCTTTAACTGGAGGAAAAGCAACAGTCTTCGCTTGAAATAATACGATTTATTCACCATAGCTGACAAAGCCCCGGAGTGATTCCGAGACAATTCTGTTAATTGTTGTGTTTTGTTTCCCCTATCACCCTTAAGCTTACGAGCCAGCTAATACAAACGTGGCAATGCTCATTACTTTATTTTTAGGAAGGAAACGCATCCTTATGGCCTCATTTGTTCTAGGCAAACCGGTTTTCCCATTATGAGCAGACACTTATAAGCTTGCTGATACAGACATCACTTTGTAACCAGGTTCATTTACCCAACACTCGTATGGCCACCGCTTCCATTTTTCATTAGATCATCAAATCAAACAAATATTCTCCACTACACACCACCCGAACTTAAAAGGGCATTGATTTTTCAAACGTTGGAAGCTCTTCAAGTAGATTTCCTAAGAAGTCGTCGGATTGTATAAGATGCCTTTTTAACATGTGCTAGAGTCAAGGAATTCCTCCCAGTCCGCCATTAATTGGCTCAGAGGGGAAAGGAGCGGCGAAACACAACATCCAGAAAGGTTGAGGAGGACAGAAAGTTGGACAGATTTGATTTAACAGGGAAAACTGCACATTGCTCAGTGCACGCGTGAGACCCTACTATTCCCCCACACCACTAATGGGAATTGCTATTCCCAGTGTAGCTTGTAGTCGTGGAACTTTCCGTAGCATTAATTACTTACACAATTCATTCTTGGATGCGTCCCGGAGGGAGCTGCAACCCACCGAGATGTTTTGATTTGGTGATTTTAGCGTAAATTACTCATTAGACATGAGTGCCACTTGCAAGAGTGAGTAAATATAAGATACTCTGCGAGACAGTGTCGAGCGATGGGAGTCCATTATGGGACTGACTGGATTAAGGATGAATGTTGAATGCACCGAGTCACTCTAGAGACAAACCACAGAACCGCTGAGGAGCTGAAGGTGAGAGCTCAGATTCACTTAGAATACTTGAAGAGAAGCAGTCATCATATATTATCATACATTATGGCATTCCGCTGGCCCTCTGGTGTGCAAATTAAACAGCACCTATACCGTGCCTGTAAAATACATTCATCCCCTTTCTGGGTTTTTTCACATTTTATTGTGTCACGCTGTAATGGAAATGTACAAAAACATGCATTAGAGTAAATGAGTTTCAAGCAAAATAAGGCGTTAAGTAAACACACAACCCCTTGCTTTTACATATGTAAATGAGCTTTTAATCTTTCTCTGCTTCACACATAATTGGAGACTACCTGCACACTGCGGAGATGTTTCACGTTCAGTCAAAAATAGACGTGTATGTGGGAGTGCATACTGCAAAAATGCTAGTGCATTTTTGAGAAACATTACATCATGAAGACTAAGGTTGATATATCTGCCTAATACAAAGCCTTGCACGCGTGCCGCGTCCGTGGACTGCCCTTAACTTCCGGTACACATTCGCAACCAATAGAGTGCCTGTAGATTATTTCTGATAACAATCAAAAGAAACCAAGAAGAACCGTTACTTGGCTAAACTTGCCTCTCCAATATTTTGAATTTAGACTGCGAAACCGAGCTCAACCGCTAGATGTCAATGTCCCATACGGTTTCTTTAAATCCGACCAAACTGCATGACCCATTTAACAAATTGTTTATTTAATGCAATTGTTACACCAAAAAAATAATATAAATTAAGTGTATTATTAGACACTAGCCAGACCGATAAACAAACACAGACCGGAAGTTAACTGCAGTCCAGACGCATGCGTCCAATGAAACGATCTATACATTTTATGTGCATTCCCTGAAATTTGAACCATGACCTTAATGATACTAGCGCCACGTTTTTCCAGATCTGCATGGATGCTTTAAACTAACATTATACTAACAACACAGGAAGCATTGTTCTTCAAGCAGATGACAAGAATACAAACTCTAAAGGGAAAATGTGCTGCAGTCGGCTGAAGCGCTGAAACCTGGAAGATGATTAATCTTCCAACAAGACAATGACCCAAAAATACACCAAAAGTCACAGCGGAATGATTTAACGGTAAGAAAGGTTAATGTTCTGAAGAGCCCAGTCAAAGCCGCTCCAGATTAATTAACCGCATCTGTGAAATGACTTAAATATTGTTGTTAATAAACAGACGTTCACTAACTTGATGAGCCATCAGCATGAAAATATAGATAATTGTTCAGTGAGTGAGGGAGAAGAATACAAATGTATTGAAATTTATTCTTGAGTAATGCCGCAACAATTTTTGACTTTTTTCCTCAACACAACAGTTCTTTCTATTGATGTAAAAAGTCAGAGAGGGGTTATAGTGCATCTATAGGCACCAGAGAGATATTGATGTGCTTTACATAACTCATTTTTCACTTTAATTCCCCCCACCCCACCTCTCAGGATTCACTGAATAAAAATAACCATTTTCCGTTTTAAAATCAATTCACAAGTCATAAATTCACAAGCGCTCACCTCATGGGAGAAGATGGCACTAGGGTAAGTTGAATTTATTTGTCGCAACTGGATGCCATTCTGCTCATGATTTCCTGTGCAGTGCTTGTAATGTCAGCAATTGTACACATCATCTATATGACCATTACCCTCCACTAGCTACATCAAGAAAATGAAAAATGCGTATGGCATACATGAACACAGTAGTGTGCCGAGTAAGTTATTCAATGCTACTAGTTTTAATGCAAATGTAAAGTGGTGTGACAACATCTCATTCTCTAAAGTCATTAATGTGACTGTTTGCAATGACATTCTTTTTAGATCACTTATGTTTTAAGGCTTCCTGGTACCCGGTGTCATCCACGGAGCATGTAATGGATAAAGTGCAGGCGTTCTGTGTCGGGTTCTCACAATTTCAGGTGTCCTGCCGACCATTTGCATTTCTGCCACATACCGAGTAAGCCTGCTTCTCATTATTCCATGGTAATGTTCCCATTATATCCTTCGAAATGAACCTTTTAAACCAGGAGAGAGAAAAATAGAGGCATGTAAAGTGAATACGAAGTCAGATCAGGCATGCCGTGACAAACGCGTACTACATAGCTGGGCGTCTTTTTGCTAAAAGAGAAAGTTCAATTAATCATTGACACTAAAACACAACGATGGAAGAAATGAATAGAGAAAGCAAGGTTTGCTTGCTTTTTCTAAGCCAGGAGGCCGTGTTTAAAGCTGGTGTAATGGTTTATAAGATCCGTTCCCAACCTGGGCGATGAAAGAGCTTTGGCTCTCACTTTTCAATTCTCACTTTCTTTGCAAGAATTCACAGTCTTGGGCTATGAAACACATGATTAGTTTTGTCACCAATATTGACACCAAAACACAGGGTTGTACATATACAGTATGTCACACATGCTACGAAAAAATAGGTCTGTGCTAAGAATAAATTTAATAGTGTAGCACGCGTGCGATACAGTTTGACAGGTGCATTAGACAGAGCCGCTTTTTTGTGTGAAGTGCGTTTGTCCTTGTGCTTGTTCGTGTGTGAGGTTAACCGATGCACCACTATTTATTTTCGCTTTTGCAATTAAAACTTGTTTTCCGGCTGCCTCAAGTCCATTGATCCAGAGCCCTGTGATCTGCGCGATGTGGGAAAACATGGAAGGAATCACGAAAGCGGATTTAAATATGTCATCTGCTTGTTCTGAGTGAATGAGTTGCACACCTTTATGTTACAAGCGTGACAGTCGTGGATTTGTCTGTATCTCACTATACAAGGACATGAACTTTGAAAAAAGTTTATTTTACGAGAGTTTCACTGTTTGAGTGAAGCTACCGTCAAACACACTGAAACTCAAGCGCCTTCGCAGCGACCCGCCAAAATAAAAGTCTGCTTAATTTGAACTAGATATAGTAAACACTATAGTATACTTAAACATGTACAATAGTAAAGTTTAAATATACTATAGTACGCAAGAACTTTACTGCAGTTTAATGTAGTAAATACTATAGTATACTAAAGTATTTTTATGGACAAATGTATTTACTACTGTGTAGTAAAGCATTGAAAATACAGAAGTCAGAAAAATTAAAAAGGAAAAAAATAATTTGGAGAAAACTAAAAATGATATGGCCCTAATTTATCCATTTGTATAACAATAATGTCCTTTTAATGTCCTGTTTATGTGATGACCTGCACTTGTGTTTTTTTAATGATGATAACAGACGAATACTTGAGCTACAACTGTTAGGCCTGTGTTACAAAACTTTAAACCTCTGCAAAAAAATGTTAACGTACAGCCCTGCCAATACAAGACTAAAATCGAAGCAAGAACACCATGCATTACACATATAAATACATTGAACATATATTTGACCTTTAAATCATAATTTTTTCAGTGTAGACTACAAAACACTACGAGAAACAGAATGTTTAAATTCAACTTCCCGTCAGTGTAATGGTGCATTTTGCATCGTACCTTTGTACGAAATGATAGTGTGGGACCACCGCGAGCTGAACTGAAGCCATCATCCAGAAGACTTCACCTCTTTGAGCTCTCCTCCTCCTCCCGGAGCCCGTATCTGAAGTAAATGAGACCGAAAATACCGTCGCACTGCCGGGGTGCAAAAGATGTTTCAGTTCCAACACAAATGAGTTTGGAGATTGACAAGTCTAGGACCTTTCATCTTTTTATAGCATCTGTTGAGAAGATCTTTGAGTCACTACACAAAGTTTTGCAGCATCGGTGTGTATTACACCTCTCCCTCGACAGCTCTGAATCTAGATACACGTTTCCCAGTTAGGTGTGAGGTTCATTTATCACCATGTGCCAGCCTTGCAGTCTATTTCGGTGTAGTCGATGGTCTAATTGTTGTCGCCCTTTTAGGCCAGATCGATATTATCAACAGATTGATTATTATTTAATTTCATACGCCGCAATTACGGCTAGACATAAAACAATACGTTTACAAGGGCAGGTGAGGCAAGTGCAATCGTACCTTGTTGTTGACAAGTGCCTAATATTGCTTAAGCTTGTATACTGTAAATCATTCATTAAAAATGTGAGCTAAAATGAATGTAGAAAGGATAACAGATTTTAAAGGTGTCAGATGGAAAGAGTTTTAATTCATTTTACTACTGCCAGGGCTGTTCACTTACTCCCACGGCATGAGGTATGTGTGGATGGATTCACGGTTAACTCTTTAGTGTAGACTTTCTCTCACAGGTGAGTGCAGTTGCCGACTGGTCATTAAAGCTCCGACATTCTCAGAAGAAATCTGAGCAGCTGAAATATTCATGATTTGTAATACGGCGGAGGCAGAATTAAGCCATTCCTTCTTATCAGGACAGGAAGTGAATTGCAGTTTATAGGTCTGTTCACAGGATCAGGGGTGGTCTGTGACTTTGTTTATTACTGCACACGATGGTGTGACTGGTAGATAATTCACAGTTTGACACTCATAGTGATCCGCATAAGCACCTTTTTATTAACTAATTTTAATTTTATGGGATTTAAAACCCTTATATGTCATAAGTAGAGAAAAACAGGAAAGTAGATATCCATGAGAAGATTTTCATTAGTTATTTCTTTAGGATAGACAGAATTGTTTTTATTGAAAATTCAACACATTGCTGCTGATTTCTTGGCTGTTTTCTGTACATCTGTTCGTATATTTTAAAAAAGGTGATTGACTGCTCTTCGTGTTGTTTTTTTCTCCTGTCTAAGTGGGTGGTAGAATAGCATGTAAACTTGGTTGATAGTCAGAAGTTTGGGTTAAGTGAGACTAAAGCATTCTGTATACATTTCTTTGTTCTGATGAACACAAAGAAAGATATTTGGAACAATGTTAGCTGCTGACAGCATTGACTACCAGAGTAGGAAACATTTAAATTGTAGTTAATAGTGCTCCAGAACTGTTTGCTATCCTAAATTCCTCAAAATATCTTCTTTTGTGTTTAACAGAGCAAAAAATGATACAAAAATGATTTCCCAGAATTGTCAGTTGCTGACATTCTTCCAAATATCTTTCTTTGTTTTCAACAGAACAAAGAATGTATTAGGGGTGTAACGATACACTACTTTGCCGATTCAATACTATCCCGATACTTGTGTGCCGATTCAATATATATTGCGATTATTGAGTATTACGATTTTATAACTATTGCGAGTCGATACTTGATCATACCATTGAAGAGACTGTATATCCGGGCTATTCAATTGGCGGCCCGCGGGCCGAAACCAGCCCTCGATGTAATTTGTTCCGGCCCTTCAAGTAGCATAGTGTGAAAAAGAATCTGTAGAATAAATTTAGTTCAGTCGGGAACGGACCCTACAGTACTGAAGTGACGCGCGCCTGTTCGATTCAGCACGAGCTGCAGCAACACCAAGCAGGAGTCACGTGACGTTAGGCGAGTAGCGCGACTCACAAGCCTTCTGTCCTGTGGGACGCGGTGAACAGGACGATGACGGATGATAACTTTTATTAGTGTCTTATGGGGCAAAAATGTAAAAATACAACATACGGCCCTAAGATTGAATCACGGATTTCAGGCATTAAACAGATTTTGCTGCATAACGCGGAATGGCACAAAATCTTTCAAATGTATTATGTAAGATTCTATTATTTCTATTTTTATTTTCCCCTGTATGGTTCAACTAAAAAGCCTGCAGTATCTACTGCAGGCTTTTAATATAGTTTATAAGTGAATACTGTAGTATACTGAAGTATTTTTTTCATGTGGGCAAATATATTACTATTGTAGAGTGAAGGACGGAAAATGCAGAAAAATTAAAACAGAAAAAAACGGAATTTGGGAAAAAATCAAACGGATTTCTTATTGTTGTTGTGTCATCCCTCATATTGCAAGCCATATCTCTCCGGCCCCTCATTTGGGATGCTTTTCATGAACTGGCCCCCATGACAAACTAATTGAATAGCCCTGCTGTATATTATGAGTCATATTAACAAAAACAATGAATCACATCTTTCTGAACTTTTATTTCAGGAGCATACACATACACAGTGTATATTTTAAAGTACCTTGAACCATGAAACTCAGTGTATGGCAGAGTTTGCATACCGTTTTAGTCATGTCTAGCGCTGCTTTTCCCGGTAAAGTGTCAAATCCAAAGTGTTTCCACACTTAGGATTTGAACCGTGAAGGTGCCGAAATAATTTCCGAGCTTTGATCCGCTGACTCGGCCATGATTTTTGCGTCCTCGCGCCATCTTAAAACGGATACGACGTCGTCTAATACAGATACAAACATATGCTTTACGCCGTCTGTTGGAATAAAAGTGGTAACTCCACCACCGCTTAGGAGAAGTAAAGTAAAAAAAATCGATTCTGAGATAAACCAATCGAGTTTTAAAAAGAAATGCGATAGTTAGGTGAATCGATTTTTCCCAACACCCCTATGTATACAGGTTTGGAACAACTTGAGGTTAATTAATTCCTGACAGAATTTTCATTTTTGGGTGAACTGTTCCTTTAAATGACTTTTGTAGTCTACCCACAACATTGTACAACATTTAAATGCTAATATCACACACAAATCGATTGTGCCTTCTTTTTATGGCCATTGATTTACCCTCTACAATAAAAACACAGATATCTGTATAAAATGTTAATTTGTGTTTGACATTACTGTGCAAACAAACGATTAGCGATTCATAACTTTTTTACGAGGTGGTTAGGGGTGGGGCTTCATTCTTCTTTTTCTAAAACTCTTCGTTGTTACTACACGACTCACATCGTTCAAATGACATTTTCTTGTAAGATCAGGTTGGCATACAAACAATACAACATACTCTGCATACGGGTAGTTGACAAATAAACCATGTGGTGTGACAGCAAAAAAATTGAAAACAAACTGTTAATAATATATTATTTTATATTATTCATATTTATAATATGAAACTGCATTAGAGAGATTCATCTTCATTGTTATTGTTGTTTTATCTTTTCTGTCACATCACATGCACGGTATATATTTTCTCACGGTATATAAAAATCTGTAAAAAGCACATTTAGACACAGTCGTCTTGCCGCCCTGCAAACCAGATCAACTGTATATAAAACTTTGAAAGCACAAGAAACTTGAAAGCAGGTAAACACACAGCAGTCCAGCTTAAATCTTGAGTAAACTGTGAAGCCAGGATATTGTAAACTGGTCTCATTAAAGACTTTGGGCTGATATGATATGCATCTGAACTCAGACAGGATATGAGTCTCGCCGTCTAAATCACTGTGTGTTTATGTCCCCACAGCTTTGTCATAGTGATTGATGTTTTCCAATTTAAATAACAATCAGATCAGCACTTGCACCAACATAACTGCCCAATCCTCCGTCTGCGCATAAAGAACTTTAATTAGCACAATGAAGCTTAGATTAATTATATAGAAATAGGAGCATCACAGCCCAGTTAGTAATTGAAGATGTTGGTATGGACAAGACTTACAGCTAATGCAATATTGCTGAGCGTCAGAGCATACATTATGGTCGGGTTAAGCTTAATAACCTTTGATTGAGTCATTAAATGTCTATGGTGGGTTCTCTAGACACAGCGAAGAGCATGTTTAATAAGCCCGAGTTGTCACACATAAATGGATTAAACTCACTAAACAAAAACGTGCATTGAAGTCTGAATCCCAAACAGCCTCAGATATTTAATTCTAGGTTTGTACATGCCTAGCATTGTTAGACAGGTCAGGTGTGCTCGAGCGCATGAAAGTACTAGATGAAAACTCAGACTTTATTCTCAACCCTTCTCAAACGGCATCAGGAGGGAGCTTAGTACATCACATCGATCGAACATCTAAAACTGACCTTTTCAGCAGAGTCTGCTAGACGTTTCTGATCTTCAACATGCTGGTCTCGAATTCTTATGAGTTTTAATTTGAAGCAAGGGGTCAGGGAAACACACTGACATGAATATGGTATAAGACACTGTGGTATGCAGCAATCAAAGCAGAGATTTACCTGAAGGTTTTGTCAAATCCTCATGAGGTTGCATGAGAACAGTGTTTAAATATTAACCATGTTATATATACAGTATAGTGAAATAGAAAAAAATGCCTGCAAAGTCAGTCAAAGTCGCATTCCTAATATTTAACCCTATAAAAAGAAATCAAAAATCCTAGAAAGCAATAAAATTAAATGGAGACTTTTTGCTTAATCTGCTTCACATATTTTGTTTTTGAGAAAGAAAGGTCCTCTAACTGCGCTGACATATGCAAAGATACCAAAGCCTACAATTACAAGACAGAGATTACAATATGAACTCAAACATTTCTCATTATATCCGTTACATGAATTTTATAGCTTTGTGCTAGGGATGCACCAAAATGAAAATTCTTGTCTGAAACCAAACACAATGAAACTGAATCTCGAACACGGTTTTGGATTACTATTGGATTACTATAGGCTACTTCAAAAATATATATATTTTTTAACAGTGTACTATAATTTTAGCAGCATATAGCATACGTCATTTACTAGCACATTTACTACAATTTACGAAAGTAAATAATATAGTATACTACAATTTTTTCATGTGGGTATGTCATAATTTGTCCAAGGTAACCAGACTTTTATTTTGATGGGTTATCGCAAAGACATGTTTAACGGTAGCTTTTCTTTAATGAAACGTGGCCGGGATGCAAAGAATGTACCTTGACAGGTTGCAAGGAACTGGCCTGGGAACTGTGTGAATGCGACCACAGTATGATGTCACAGCATGTCAGGAGCTGCAGGGGTATTGTCAGACCACCCGCTCCCGTCTAAAGTACACTACCGAGTTACCGATCGCTATCGTCTTTTGTTTGGATATTTATTAGTCCTGCACTTCTTTTTCAGGCACAATAAAATGCTTCAACACTGCCAACATATTTGCTGCATTTATAAAACGTGTGGGCCTCTTAGGCCCGATTCACATTTCGCGTCTAAAAACGCGAGCCGCGCCTCTTTATCCTTCAAATGACCCACGGTGCGCGCAAATTATTTCCATCTCGGTGCGGCGCTAACGCGCCTAGAAAAATGTGCGGCGCACCACGCGACCGCGTCGCCCCCTATTTGCGCGTGCCTACAGCGCGTCTACATTTAAAATACCGAATATGCGCGCGGAAAAGACGCGAAATGTGAATCGGGCCGTCTACGCTGGTTGCTATTTGAGCGCATCATCAAAAACGTCATTGTTCAGGAAAATTAAATTGTTCATTCTACACCCAAAGTGATTTGTTTGCAAATTATAGCCAAATTATAGAACATTCAGTGCATCTCATTTGTGCCTGTTTTGATTTCTTAATGCAGTTTCAAAAGAAACAAAGGAAGGCTTCTGAGCTATAAAAGAACAACCTCCAAGCACTAATATTTTTATTAGTATTACACACAGAATGAAATATTGTATGTTGATGGTAAAGTTGCCTTTGTAGAAGTGGATCAGTAGAGTTTCTGTGTCACTGCTTTCCTCTTTGTTGCAAACGTGCGTGGTCATTTATTAGAGAAACAAACTGCAATGTGTGGCACATAAAGGTGCAGAACACAAGTACTCATCTCAGCAGGCAGGTCGGCCGAAAGCCTTTTTAATCAGAATCAATGACCGCAGTAGGAACGGCACATTGGTTTGCACTTAGCGCGGCATGCAGACTCGTCAGATTTTTCTGTCTGAAGTTGTGTTTTTTGCATTTGTCGTCAAGCTCGAAATGTGGCCCCGGAATAGAGATGTCTGGCATCACAAAAGACCTGTAGGAGACTTTTAATTTGAGGGGATAACTTTAGGTCGGCCATATTAGTATGACACTTGCTGATGCAACTCACCGAATATTCTCTAGAGCCATCACGACCTTGCCACCACATAGCATCTCAGACATAAGATCATAAGAGCCTCTCTGCTCTCTGAAAACATAACATCACTGAAACTAAGAATGCGTCGTGTTCTGGCAGACAATTAACAGCACTGTAACTTTCAGATGTAATATCAGACCTTTGCCCGATGTCATTTCTCATTACACTGAGGTGGTGGAGGTGTCAGCAGTAAGAAGTGACTAAGCCCCCTGATGAATTAGAATGTCAATCTGCATTAAAATTGAAAGCCGGTGATACCAGACATCAGAATATCCTCCATTACGTAGACCTATTTCTGCAGATGCTGAGATCTAATAACGGCAGGCTTTGAAGAGATCGCTGGATTTGGATGCTATGGAGGAACGTTCCCCCAGGAACTTTCACAGTCAAACTGGCAGTAATTGTTTTGTCTTACTTGTTTATGATAGAAATTCAATTAGCAATTCATTCTCTGTGCACGAGATAGACTTCAGAGTTAATTCAATGGAAAAAGATACAAATGTTTCCTGTGCTGCATGCAGAAGAATTATTCCAGTGATTAAAACGCTTACATTTTTGGCATGCTTATTGATGTTATTAAAGTCTCGGCTTTTATAGTGTGTCAGCAAGGATTCGTACGTTTCACTTTGGGATGATCTTCTTCCACCACTATACAGTAACTAAACATGAGAGCATGTTTTGATTTTCTGTTTTTCATTCTCTAGTTATTTAAAGCTTTTTTGGTGGAGGCTAGCAATAGCACGCTATCCTTAAATGCATAGCAGGTAAAAGATCCAACGCTTCCTTAAAAGCCTTCCCCAAATCCACACCCACTTATGTCAATGATATCTTAGTCAATGATGAGACAACATGAGCAGAAAATGTTACAATAATAATGAACAAAAACAACGTATTTACAGTTATTTTTAGAACTTGCTAGTTGTTTATACATGGGCAGAGTGCATCGAGTAGTTTGTGATTATCGCAATAAAAACGTTTGATTTGGCGGCAGCTTTATTCAAATTTTGTGCTAAAAAATGTGTCGATTTTTGTGGAAAAACTATTTAAATTGCAAAGCACACGATTCCTCCTTTAAACTACTTCACAAACATTGTCTAATAATTTTCTAGGATTAAATGGTATCAGCATTATTTTTCTGACCTCAAGAAGCATTGGTCTCTCTGAGCTCAAGAACAATATTGCTCTATTCATAAAAAGACAATGCTCAACATCATCAACAATCATTCATTGACAATCATTTTAACATTTTATTCCAAATCTAACACAACATAAAAATCACTGAAATTCATTCATAATTTCTAATAAAACTCTGTGCCCAAAGTGTTTTATGTTTATCTGTTAGCAATTTAACAGACCTTATCCGTTTTACATCATATTAACAGAATGTAAACAATTATTATGTAAAGCTTTAGTTGTTCAGTCAATTATGTCACTTAAAATGGTTGATTCATCTCTCTGACACATACACAACTCACATGAAAAATAATATAGTACAAAATATGGTACAGCATTTACTACAATACTATTATAATAATTAAGAGATAACTTTCAACCAGTAATACAAAAATCTTTATAAAAACATTGCCTACCCTAGCTTTAACCCTTTTCAAAGAAGTGTTTTACCATCAAACAGAATTGCAAAAGATAATGTAAGAGGTTACCTGAACAATCCCTCCACTCGCTATTGATCAGCACTTGTCACTGGACTATTATCACATTGCTGCCATTTAAAACATGGTGTTAACCTACAAAACAAAGCCATTTTAAAACATTTCACAAAGTGCTTAAGACATTTTTCACTGGCTATTTCTCACTATAGGCCCCACTGTATGTTTCCGTGCACCACTTGTCATGGCTCTGCTTCCTTAGTCATGTTTTTCTTGGTCCTGTAGCAGAGCCATGACAAAGTCTTTGGTTATGTGTGGAGAGAAACATATTGTTGTCCGTTTGACAATAATATACGTTCTCTCCAGTGTCTTGTCATTGGCCCCATTCCTCTCGTTTCCTCGTTATCTTTCCCTGAGTGTTTAATGTCCCACACCTGCCCCATGTCATTATCCCTCGTTTGTCAATCCCTATATATACCCTCATGTTTCTTTGTCTTGTTGCTCGTGGATTGTACTACGTCTGTTCTGTGTACTGTGTTTGGATTGTATGCGTGTCCGCTTGTGCCTCGTGTATGACGTTGTGACAGTGTGCTCTGTGTTGTCTAGTCAAGTCTAAGTAAGTGAGTTATATCAGTTTGTTGTTTTTGTATTGTTCTTGTAGAGTGTGATCCCGTTTGTTCCCTGCCTTAGTTCAGTTATTCCCCATCGTGGGTGTTTTGTTTTGTTCCTTTGTTTTGTTTAATAAATCATTTGTTAACCCCTTCATTGCCACTGCCTGCCTGCTATTGGGTTCTTTCCTCCACACCCGTGACACCACTTTGCAATTAGCACCTCTTGATTCCTGCTTTCAGCAAACTTAGCCTTCACTTTTCTCAATAAAATGATTTTCTTCCATCAGCGCAGACTCTTATGTAAGCAAGAGAACACCTGCCAGCCTCTGCCTCAAGACAGCAAATGAGAGACACACATCACTGATGTGCTAACAGCCAGACTGGCAGATCTTTTGATTCCCGCAAACACAATTAATTAGAAAACTGTGAGTATGGAGGAAGGCGATGGGTGCGAAAACTGGAGGCTTTCTCTTAACACATATTCTTTGTAAGAATTGTAAGAAGTAGTCCAATTCTGAAGAAATATAATTCCCATGCCATTTAACAAAATACGTGCAGAACAAAATCTTTTTGGGCATAAGAAAATATTGACATAAAATCACTTTTTGATGGGGGGCTATGTGGTGCACTTCATTTGCTAAATGAAAAATCTCCCTTATATGGTTCACCCAAAACATTCTGTCTACACTCCCCAATTTATTTGCTCCCATGAAAAGCAAGGGGACTTATTTAAAGCAAACTGTCCAAGCTGCTCTTCCATAATGAAGGTGAACAGTGACTTTAGCTGTCAGGTAGGTTTAGGTCAAAACGTTTAGCCAATAACAGAATACAGCACATACAGTAGATCATGTCGACTAGTATAATGATCCTTTTTCAGCTTAGCAGCCTCTGATCCTCCGATTCACTGAACAGACAAGAGTAGCTCATTCTACTAAACTTCTCATTTTATGTTCGAAAGAAATGGCTATTCATTCAGTTTGGAATGCCACCAATTGCATGTTTGGTTAACAACTGCTTTAAAAGCTTAAAATTCCACTGAAGTGCCTTGAAATGTACAGGTTTGATTGATGTATTTACCATAATTTCTACTAAATTATTATTACTTATTACGTGCTCCCTCCCCCTTTTAAAAAGCGTTTAGTTTACCTCACAGCCTGGAATCTGATGAGAAGCTGAAGTGCAGAATGATAAAAATCATTAATCCGTATTGGCATGCTTATGTCTAAATAATGTGAATTTTGTCAATGTTCTGGAAAACATTTATAGATATCCTTAGGGCTAACATATTCATATTAAAAGCCCCAAACTTCTATTTTAAATTGATGTGTACTTAAAGTAAGTTATAGTTTCAGCGTAATCCAGCTTCAATTTCATAATGCATTAAAAAAACGATGCATTTTATGGATGTCCCGTAAGAAATACATGTGGGATTATGTAACTGAAGTGTGCATCGCATCCACATAAGGCTCTGATTGCTGCTCTACATTCAAACACATAGTAAAGTTGTTTTGTGAGAGAAGCACCAGTGCACCAGTTGGATGTAAGATTAATGGCTGCCTCTGGCCCTGAACTGCTAAGGCTAACAGAGACACCCTGGCCAGCAGCACACCATTTATAAATCAAGCTAAATGGATCAATATTTCCAGGACTGTGGAGGTAAAGTATAGCAACTCCTGCTATAGGAAAGCCCATTATGAATAGAGAATGAGTCACAACTGGTGGAAACTCGAGGTTATTCTTTGACCCCTGTGTTTTATAAGATGGTCAATATAATTTTAATCTTTATTACGGTCTCTCGCTAAGATTTAAATTCATAAGCCCTCACTAATGCTGTCTTAAAGCTGCAATTCTCAATTTAATGGGTGGACGCTAACGTAATCACATAAAAAAGTTAATTCAGTATAATAGTTCTGTTCATAGTTCTGGTTTTAATATCGTCTGAGGGAAAAAATGTGAGGGATTTGTAAATGTAGCCCAACTCATTAACACATGTTGACATCACACCAGTGCTCAACGAATTATTTACTTGATCAATGTTAAAGGAATAGTTTTCATGTCTGTATAAACCAAAACAGTTTTCAATTCTGTTAGCAGCTTCATTAACTTATGGTGAAAGACCTACACCGCGTCCGAAAATCACATACTGCTATTATACTGAATTAAATGAAGTAACTACGATCTATACATTATACATACATCCACCATGTTTTCATTGTTATGTGATCTGCATATTCATTCCAGTATTTTTGAGTACAATTCAACCATGAGAAATACATTTCATCATCTGGGCACTTAAAATGCACTGCTTTTCAATGTGAACACCCTACTCACACTACTACTACACAATGGCAAACAATAGTGCATAAGTTCACAATTTGGGACGCACCTTTTCACTTCAAAAAACCTCCGCGCTTGCAGTTTCCGTGGTTTTTAATAATTGAGTTGCTTTTGTATTTAGTAGCTCTCGGCGTAAGCAGTAGACCATTCGTGTATTTCTTGCAGATTTCAGGTATGCTAGTATGAAAAACCCGATTTTTGTATACTTTCTAGTATGATAGTCAACACACATGGACAGTCACTGGATTTGACTACTCTCTCTATTCTAACTCCATGGATGCCGCACATGCGAGGCACCCAGAATGCTTGAAATAACTGACAGGTGAAATTCGCCTCAGAGTTTTCTGATTGGCTAAACAAAAGCGTTTCCCACACTCAGATTATGTTTTGCTGTTTACAAAGCCTAGAACTGTCACAAAGACAGGTGGTTTCTCTAGACGCGTATTTCAGAGACATCTGTCAGATATTATCAAAGACATATAAAAAATCACTTTTGGTAGGTCACCTTTAATATTCTCCTCTCCTCCTAAGAAACTGAAAGGGCAGCCAGCTATCTGTACAACATCAGAACTGTGACCGAATAGATATCTTTTTATGTAGTTCATCAGCTCGAGTCAGAACAACTCTAAAGTTGGACTGTATGGTTTCTTCAAGAAACTTGAGAAAATAATGACCTATTTCGCATGTCCCAGATTTGCCGATTCCTTTCCCTCCATTGTGCATCTGTAAAGCAGGTGATGGTGATTTATGAGCGGGAGTAAAGGATGTGCCTGAGATTTGATCATTTCCCCATACCCTTCAGCATCACTCACCCGGGAGATAAGAGACTGGAAATATTGGCCGAAAGTATTAAAGCCTCATGTGTGCGCTCTGATTATTTTGTCACTTTCTGTAACTGAATTCCTATTTGTCATGCTGAAGCCGACACTAATGTGAAGCTTGGCCGTGTTCTTTCTTCTTGAAAAAGCAGTAAAAAGGACGTTGTAATAATGCAATGGCGTATAAATAGTTGAATAAAATATACATTTAATGTAGATGCTTTACGGTATGTTTACAAGGGGGGAAATTCTGTATGAACATCTGGAAGACGATTGAGGTGTTGTGGGTGGTTTCCAGGGTTGCTGTGCAGTTGCTAAGGTGCTCAGGGTTTTCTTGTTGCAGTACCAAGCGGTTGCTAGGGTGTTCTAGGTGGTCACTAGGGTATTGTATGGTTTCTTCTTGACTAAGTTAGTTGAATGAATTTTTTACGATTTTATCACCTAATGGACAAAAAGTAATAGCACATTTGCCCCAAACAAGCTGTGTTATATGAGAAATTTATGTTCGTAGCACAAAATATAAGCAATAATGATGCTTTGCGTAGCAAACGATAGTAATACTTGTAACTGCATTATACAATTAATACAGGGAAGGTTTATCCCCAATGTGAAATAAACATTTACACATTGAAAAATGCTACAGTAGAAATATCCCTCCAGTAATAATAATCCAGTATTTACGTTTGTGGTACATTTTGGTTAATCGTCTATTTTACTTTTCACAGAGGCCTTATGCCACGGACTCTCGACAGTCAGATCACCATGGAGAAAACCCCAAGTTACTTCGTGACCCGGGAGGCACCGCGACGCATCTCAAACATGTCCCGCGAAACAAAGCTGATCGTAGTGGTACGCAACCCCGTGACCAGAGCCATCTCCGACTACACACAGACTTTGTCAAAGAAGCCTGACATCCCCTCTTTCGAGGATCTCGCTTTCAAGAATAGAAGCCAAGGCCTCGTGGACACCTCCTGGAACGCCATTCGCATAGGGATGTACATCATTCACCTGGAGAACTGGCTGCAGTACTTTCGCCTCTCGCAGATCCATTTCGTCAGTGGCGAGCGGCTCATCACGGACCCGGCCGGAGAGCTGGGCCGCGTGCAGGACTTCCTCGGCCTCAAACGCATCATCACGGACAAGCACTTCTACTTCAACCGAACGAAAGGCTTCCCGTGCCTGAAGAAGCCGGAGAGCAGCAGTCAGCCCCGATGCCTGGGCAAGTCCAAAGGCAGAACTCACGTACAGATCGACCAGGAAGTCATCGAGCAGCTTGGAGAATTTTATAGGCCATTCAATGTAAAATTTTATGAAATGGTGGGTCATGACTTCAGATGGGATTGAGGAAAAAGGACCTTGGTGAAACCAGCCTTCTGCTGGGGAGTGAGTCATCAAATTAAATCAGTTTGTCCATTGTTAGCGGGACAAAAAAGAAACCTCGAATTAATTAAGACCCGATGCTCTTAACGTATTAAAAAGTCTCATAAGCTTATGAAATTATGAAATATGGGCAAAATAGAAAGTTATATGTACTGTAGCTCGAGAGATTTTGCCTTTCACACAAAATGCTTTAATACATTTAGAAGTCACGCAAGGTCATTCAATCAACAGAATAACCAAGGATCTCTCGTTCGGTCTCACGGCGTGTTTGATATGCACAGCGTTGCTTTCATTCATTGTCCTCCTGTTACTATTTAAAATACTCATCCAAGTCAATCATCTTGATATGAAACAGAAACCCGTAAAGCATACAGTGACTGCTGAGGTGTGTCATTACTTTTATCTCATAAAATGTAACACAGGAAAACAAATTAAACAAACCGCACTGACTTTCACCCTGCAGTACATGAAGTTCATTCGGGTGTTTGTGCGTGCCATGAGAACTACCTCTGTGATATATTTCTTTGCTGACATTGAGTCAAAGGATATATAAAGCAATGGTTCTCAACTGGTGGCTCGACCATCTGTTCTTATAGGGTCGTGGACAGCGGGTATTTCAAAATGCAATTAATCATATAATCGTATCGGGTTGGGACAGCATAAAATATAGAGTTTTCCAATTTTTTGCTGACGTGCATCCCAGCGAACAATACAAAATTTGGTGCAAACTCACTTGGTAAAAGCCAACCAAACTGGGCAGATGTCAACATGGGCAGATTTGGTGACGTGCCCATATGCAGGAGTCTTAAAGGTCCAATGTGTAATTTTTGGAGGATCTGTTGACAGAAAAGCAATATAATATACATGAATATGTCTTCAAAGGAGTATAAAGACCTTACATAATGAAGCGTTATGTTTTTATTACCTCAGAATGAAATATTTCTATCTACATACACCACGGGTCACTTTACATGGTATTCGTCATGTTGTTTCTACAGTAGCTCTAAACGGACAAACGGCTCTATAGATAGCGTTTCCTAAATACGTTATCTCCTTCGACTAAGAAGCGAAAACGTGATGACATAGTGCTTCCAAAGGGAGGGGTGGAGTGAGCCATTGGTTGCAATTCACGACCTCACCGCTAGATGTCACTAAATATCATACACTGGACCTTTAAATGTCCGATAAAAAATAAGAGGCTGAAAAATAGTCATATAAAACTAATTCATAACTGCCCAATATTGTCTCTTCACTTCTTTCAAAACTACTTACAGCTACAGTCCCTTCATTAAAATCAATACATGAGAAAACATATAGAGGTTTATTCATCTAATGGCTCTTATATAGTGAATGCAGTATTTGTAACATTGTGATTGAAGCAGAGCCTGAGTCCATCTGTCCGAATGGTGAATCAAGCATTAGTCCTTTAAAACACATCAATGTGCTCTGAAAAGGTCTAGCATTGATTCGCTATGATCATGAGGGAAGAAACAACGCAATTACTGGCGGCGGCCAGTTTAACCTTCAAAGTAAATACCGAGAAATAAACAGACAGTGCAGAAAATGTCATGAACTTTGAGCTTCTCCAAAGCAGCTTGGACCTCGGCCTTAATAAGTATTGTCAACAGTCAGGTATGCCTTGTCGTGTTTTCACCGCCTGTCAGAGAGAGTTAGAGAGTTTGCATTAGTACTGTATGTCAGTGATGGGATGGCATCGATGCTCAATCCACATACGGCTATATCAATGGTAATACTGACTACATTTGGTATATGTAGACCATCTGAGAGCACATTAAAACCCTGACAATTGAAATTTTGTATTGCATAAGATATTTAAACACTAAGTCAAATAAACAAACTTGTGACATGGTTTTTATTGCAGTGCGTAAAATGCTCTTTAAAACGTTTTCAGTTCATGCTGGGATAACATGGATCATCAGCTTTTGCGCAGATTTGTGGAGGATATGCCAGCTGTTAATAAAGCGAAGGGAGATGCACCAAATACTAACATACTAAAATATTTTGGAATTCATGCGATTATTTATTCATTTAAATATATATTTCATTTACATGAATTGAGTAATTTGTACTTCAAAAATAGATGAATTCCTATGTCTTAGAATCAACTATAAGTTGATAACACTTTACAATAAGGTTTCATTTGCTAACATGAGTTAGTAAACATGAACATTCAATGAACAATACTTTTACAGCATTTCAACATTTACTAATACATTTTAAAGGAGTAGTTCACTCAATAATGGTCCCCATTGACTTGACCACAGTCAGTTTTATTCCTATGGAAAGTCAATGTGGACCATTTTTTGGTTGAACTATTCCTTCAAGTCAAAAAGTTGTATCTGTATGTGTTAATGCACATGAACATGAATGAACAATTGTATTAAATGGTATGTTGTTAATTTATCGATTAACAAACATTCACCAATAAACAATGAGCAATATTTTACAGCATTTATGTTAGGTAATGAATTTAATAATGTAAATGAATGAGATCGTATTGTAAAGAATTACCTGAATGATAAATTGGTAATTGCTAAAACAAATTAATTTATGTTACTCAATAACTACATAGAAATGATGTATGCAAGGGAAAGTGTCTAATCTCTAGTGCACCAGCTGTTTATCGTCCTCGTTTTCACTACACTACAATTGCTACACAACATCATACACTGAGAAATTCAGATGAGCCTCATCGTACCCGCCGTAATGTAATCCATTTTCACGAGAAGTTTTAAAAGCACAAACGCCAAGAAATACATGGCTGTAACCTCTTAACACTGGGATAACACAGCAGATGTTAAACATGCTATGCAGATACAGACAGGCACGGTATAAGAGGGGAAAGGTGCATCGCAACAGTATGTTCCACCACTACAAACTTCAGAAATAGATGTGTTAATGAGCAAAAGAGAGCATATTGCTCCACACTCGAGACATCATTTGAGGTGCTGAAGAGGCATCATCCGTCTGCTGAATTTCACTGCAAATCAACTAAAAGAACCAAGCATCCCTTCATACCTCAACACAAAGTGTACATCAATATTCCCACAGACTACAGAACTTCCTCAGGTGCACGTCCCTTACAGTTCATAGCGGGGAAGTATTTTTTCAGTGCTACGTGAAAATAAAACGAGTTTCTAAAGAGGAAAGAATACCCAAAATCCCACAGATGTCTATGAACGGAAACACCTCCTGAGCATGTTCAAAAGCAAGGGGTCCGAGGGGACGTGGGGTTTTCTGTTAAAGAGAGATTTTGTGCATGACACATAAAAAGTCAATCTCCTTTAAAGCAGTGCTGTTTGTTATATACAGTACGTCTGCAAAGAAGGTTTCCGCAGAGAGCCTCTCAATTAGCATTCTATCTATTTGATAAAGCCAACCTCTTGTCACGGCTGTCAAGACGGAGACGATTTTGTGTCCTGCATGCAGCCGTTTCAGCGTTTAGAGCTCAGACTGGCATGTAGAACGAGAGAGGCCAGAGGCCTATGAGTGTCACAACACTGTCTCACCTAATGAACAGCATGCCAGAAACATCCGTCTTCATGCAGTATTAGTCCATCCTTGTTAAAGACAACAAAAATGAGCTGGTTTTGCACTGAACGGGGTCACATTTCTTTAAGCAACCAAAAGGGGAATTGTTGCCACTTGATTAAAAAATGTGGCAGTTTGTTGGGTCTTTTAATAAGGTGTAGCGCAACTTCTATAAATAGTGTGTACAAACAAAAGGTCTGGGAATCTGAAGAAAAAGTGGTCATTAAATGAAAGCACTTAACTTTGATGAGCCTTTTTTGAGGTTTGCATTTTGCTTCTTTAATCTAGTCGCTTGAAACATATTTTATATAGTATTTACTATTATTCTGAAATGTGGAAAAATATAGAAATCTATAGAAATCCTGTTGTGGCATAAAGGAATCAAAACTATGTTATAGTCTATGGAGCCATTCTTTGCCAAGAATTTGCAATCTTGGCATTTTACTTCTGGCTAACAGCTCTTAGTACTATTAGTCTTGAGAAGTCCAAAAAATTAAGGCATGAAGGTTCTTTTTGGCTGCATTTTCATTATTATTTAGTGTAAGTCACCCATTTCATATACAGTATAGTTCATATATACAGCCACAGGAAAAAAAATAAGAGACCGTTTTAAAATTATTGTCCGTTTTTCTGAATTTACTATTTATAGGTGTTTAGTTAAATGATCGTTTTTGTTTCGTTCCGTGAAATGCCAACTATATTTCAAACCAAGTTTCAAATAAAAATATTGTTTCTATTTGCAAGTATTTGAACAAAATGAAAACGGGTCAAAATAACAGAAAAGACGCTCTGTATTTTTCAGACCTCAAATTCTGCAAAGAAAACAAGTTGCCTTGTTTTATTATTTGTACATGTATTTAGGAAAGGTTTAAAATGATTTTATATGTGATAACCTTGATTTTTATCACAGTTTCATGTGTCTTGTCATGCTGTCAGTCTTTCACATTGCTGTTGGATCACTTTATGTCACTCCTGAGGTCTGATTTTGTTGAAATTCAACAGACACTGGATATATAGGCTATATACACTGTATGCGTTACTATGTTGGCACAATATCACAAAATTAAATCATTGGAATGGGTGACGAAATCAAACTTAACAAAGGTACATTTAATTGTATACTAATTGAAGATATCATGTCACAATTGTAAAATATGAGGTGCGTTTTAACTGGAACCAAAGCTTACTGAAGCATATTTATGGAAAGTGGCAAAAACAGCCAAGCTTCTTTATTTACACACAGAATACCTAATGCTGTCATAATATAACAGTGCTGAATGAGAAATTGCCTTTGCCTTGCATTTTCCTGGGAGCATTTTGAAATAAAAAATAGCTTTTTATTTAAGTAAAGATGCATTTTAATAGGGCTTTTATGCTATATACTTGGGCATAAAAAGTCTTTCACAGCATTAAAACTCATTAAATAAAATCCGATGGGGATAAACAAACCAAACTCTCACACCACTGTTATGGCCCCAGAATGTTTCCCTCAGCGTTTTAAGTGATTAGATGTAATTCTCTGAAGTAATCACCTCTGCCCTGCTGCGTGCACGGCCAAACTGATGAGACAAGCACACACCCGCGAAGCGGTCGCCCCTACGTAAAAGTATGACACTTGTAAAAAGCTTGTCATGTTTTGACACGGCTTTAAATCTATTTTATCCCCATTAAAGTAGCAGCGCATTTTCCGCTGCACGCTCACGTGACCTCCAGGGCCGTTAATGGCGACGACGACTTTGTGAGTTTTTTTCAAAGCGCCTCACCTCTCCGCATCCTGGAGGGTCGAACCCACACAGGATAATGAGAACAGTGGCTGACTGCGGTGCGAGCCAGGAATACGTGCCCATGGATGATTTATTGCGTAACGGTCGGACATATCCCACCCTCAAAGGATTACTTATTATGTACAAGTATCACGTGAGCGAGCCTCTTCCTGCTTTGGGACACGCGTGGCTTTCAATGCACAGGAGCCAGCATGACTGCTGCACCCTGACAGGGATGATGTAAGGTAATGCACAGAAGTAGGAGGTTGGTTTAAAAGCAGTGGTAGAAATGGCTGATGAGGGTGTGTAATTGAGACACCAGGAAGCAGCTCTTCTGATTCTTTATGCTTGACATACTCAACCTGACAGCGCTTGTGCTACGCTAATGAAGACCGAGCTATTAGAGTTGCAGAGCACACAGTTGGCAACTTTGATGAAGTCAAGGTCTCGACATATCAATGCGGCGAGAGAGAAACAGAACGAAACCCACACGCCTGAGCCTGCATTCGTTATACTGCACCATAACAAACAGAATCTCAATAAATTCAGTGCACCTTATGAATGCAGTGAATCACATATAAACAAATATTTCCATCAGACTGCAGAGTTGAGTTTGCATGCATGATGGCATGCAAAAAGCAGTATTTTGTGCAAACATATTATAAAAATAAAAGTATAGGTTCCTACATAATGTCTATCCCTGTTCGGTAACATAAATGCATCAGTACCAAAATACTGGTACACTGTGATGTCATGAACCAAAAGTTTCCTCTAACCGGCTGCGTCGTTGCTTGTTCTATATCTGAAAACATGCCAGGGATCTCCTTTTTATCCAAACAAGTGCGGTGAATATTTTGATTAGCTTCATTTTTATGACAAACCTTTACATGAATTCAGTTGCTCTTTACCGATTGACATTGTATTGTACAACTTTAAACTAAACTACTGAACTGCTGTTTTGACTTTAGTAAACATCCATTCTTCGCAAAATGCGTCATCTGCATCAGAATTTCATGACTGGCCTACCAAACCACTTGTAATCAATGCATTACATACTGTACCAGCTCACTCAAATGATTAGCACCAACAATGCTAATAAAATTCCAATTTGGCAAAACAAGAGGCTGCCTGGGCACGGGTTCAAAACCCTCAGCCATCTTCACCTCCCCTCAGAGTCGGGCTTGTCAGAAACCTCCTTGGTGCTGCTCATTTTCCTGTGGCCTGTCGAACACGCGCCGGTCGCTTACCTTTTGGAAAGGTCAACCACTGAACACTTCTCCAGGCAACAGAGTCTGGCTAATTAAGCTCCAGCAGTGGAGCGTTCTGAATCCCCAGACGCCCGACGCCGAGAGAAGACCTCGGCGGGTCATGGCCATCTTGTCCCAGATTCATTCCATTTGCATTCTCTTATAGTCAATGCACAATATAATCCCTCAGGATCATCCGCCGAGAGTTGGAAAACGTCTATGACAGGAAAGGAGAGAGGAATCCGAGATGCTCGGAGCAAAAACTGCTTGATGAATGAGGGTGTGAATGTTTTCTGTCACTGACTCTGCATTCGGGACATTCACCGAACTAGACACTGGAATGAAAGTCTGGCGGTATTCATCTCAAAGAGCGCTGGCGATTGCCTGTTTTGTTTTCTTATTGCGCTTACATGACGTGGTTGCTTGAACCGGAGGAAAATTGTATTGCACTTTCACAGCCAGGGTGACAAAATGGGAAACGCTGCTGTGTTTAATACGAGTCTCAAATTTGTCTCACACGATTCTCCCGTGAGACAACTGTTGACATAAGTGAAGAGCGTTTGATTATTTCAATCCACATTCAATTGAAGAAAAATACTCTCTACTTTTAATTTGGGTTTGGAATCGAAAATCAATTCCAATTTGAAATCGGAATCGAAAGGCTAGGAATCGGATCGGAAACAAAAGGAATAGGAATCGGATACTTGAGATTAAAATTTGAATACCTCTTATCAATGACTGCATACATATTTTCAGAAAAGTACACGCGTTGTGTGATCTGCTGATATCTCAATAAAAGCCCTTATGAAAATTAACAATATTTTTACTATAGTAAGCAAAGTTTAACTATAGTATTTGCATTAAAAAGCACAGGAACCACAGATTAACCATAGTTTCATTATAGTTACTACAGTTTAACCATGATGCAGTTCAGCTATGGTAATAGAAATGGTAATAAATCAGAAAAAACATGGTTCTATGTGTATGTATATACAGTATATATACACACAAAACGGTGCTCATAAATATACACATTTTTTGCAAACAAGTCAATAAGCAGGCTAAATGACCATACAGGTTGATATCTAAATGTTTTACTTCAACTGTGGAATCGAAACTGGGAATCGATAAGAATCTAAATCGAGAAGCAGAATCGGAATCGGTAAAATTCAAACCTGCTTTTAATTGAAAGCATCACTATCTTGGCAAGCCTCCATCTCCATGTCACCACTGTCAAGGCAAAACAACTAAAACATTAAAGCTGTCAGGGCTGTGGAGGACAGAACCCAAGCGCAGGCAGTAGAAGGGTAAACACAGATTTTAATAATGTGAAAACAAAAACCCATGATGGGGAAAACAGTACAAAACAAAACGAATAATCAAACAGAAATACTTAGCATGGGGGACGAGACAAACGGGGTCAATAATCCAAATAATAAGTCCGACGCAAAAGGGAAAGTCCACAGGAACGCAGAATCCACAAGAAGACAAATGCAGAAGGGGAATATACATACACTGGGGTACAAGGAACAATGCAAAGACAAGGGACAAAGGGAACTGAGACATTAAATAAGGAAACATTAACGAGGGGAGATTACACGGGGACGGAGACGAGCAGGTGACAAGACTTAACATTAAGGGAGACTAGCGGGAAGATGAATGGGACAGGTGAGGGAAATTAAACACTAACGGAGAAACGAGGGGGTGGAGCTAAACGGAAGACAGGAGGACACGCGGCGAAATGTCAAAACAAACCCCCACGTGTCTCCACACAAGACGAAACACACACACAAGACATGGTACTGTCACGACTCTGTCCACAAGGCACGAAAACTCAGGACAGGAAGGACAGGATCCTGACAAAAGCGGCCATTCCCTGTGATGCCAATTTCCAAACTTTAGTTAGTGTGTAATGTTGCTGTTAGAGCATAAACAATATCTGCAAAATGATAAAGCTCAAAGTTCAATGCCAAGCGAGTAATTGTAAACATTTGACTGAGCTGCGCAATTAATTACTTTCATCACAGTCCTACAGCTGGTAATATGAATTCAGCTACACACATTCTAAGACAACCAACGGTCAAATAACAGCTTCCATGACTTTAACATCGGCTGTGAAAGCTGTTCTGTGTAACACACTGATATTGTGTGTGTGTGTGCGCATACCTCTAAAACACTTTTATGAAACGTCCTTTGAAGTCCTGCTTGCGAATGTCTCCTTGTCAATCTGCTTGTTTTATTATCCAACTCGGGTCCAATATAAAAAGGCAAAATGCGTCTGTTATTATCTCTAACAAAGATTGACATTTGCACATGCACTAGCAGACCTCCGTTACACTTCGATCGATCCGCATGTTTTTAACTGATGAAGTGAAGTTGACGCCATTGTTACTGTTTGTTGCTAAAGCTTATGAATACACGTGCACTGAGAGGGGGACCGACCAATCACAACAGCCTGAGAATCGGAAGCTCGCTGATATGGTATGGGTGGGACAACTTCAGACACACACTGTAAGCGGGGAACCAATCACGACAGACCTGATCAGCTTTACCAATCAGATCATTTCGGAAGGAGGGATTTTATATAGACCAGAAGAAATCCAGTCGTTTTGTTAGAAGAGGGACAGCGGTGAACAATAGACTTGAAATATGTGAAATATAAAGCGTTTTTTGAAACTAGAAACATGAACATCCACTGTTAAACACCCAAAAAACATAATCAAAGCTTCAAAAACATCAAAAGAATGGTTCCTTTAAAAGACCCCATTTGTGATTTCTTCATTCCTGTGTGGGGGCCACAGAGCAAGACTGGAGCAATTCCACACCATTTATCACACTCTGGGTTGAGTGTTAAATACATTCTCACTGAGCTATTACTGTGGGTGAGATCACAGACAGCTCGGCTTGGAGTGATGCATCAAGCCATTACACAACAACAGTCATAATGCCAATGCATTAGCCAAATCTTGTTTCCACTACTGTTCCGATCTATGCACATGATATGCTCAAATGTAAATGAGCTTGAGCAGGCCAGCTTCATAAACATTCCTGTTAAGAGAGACCTTTTCATTTTCACATATTCACACCCCCAAACCACCAAGTACCCTTCATTGCCACCTCCACACGCCAATGAGCAAAACGCTAAAGACGCGCCAAATGTGATGAACTGCTAAACCTAATCACATGGGTAAATGATGAAACCCTTAACCATGCATCTTTGAAACTGCTTTTTGTTATAGCTTTAGAACAAAACTGGGTTTTACTTTGTGGAGAGAAAAAAGGAAAAACATGCTGCATGGTTGGTTGTCTCCTTGACTGTGATTGTGTAACAGCACATCAGAATCCACAACTCTGAAATATTACAGTCTGTAATAACACAACCAATGGTTTTGCTATAAAGTGTCAGGAACAATTTGCACCAATCAGGGTGATCATGAAAGGTATTCACATGAATTCTGTGCAGTGGGCAGTAAAATCACTGTAGGCCTCCAAATCTTTGCTCACCGGAGCCTGTGAATAACACTTTTTGCACTGTCTTTAATGTGACAGTTAATTTTCTAATGTCAGCTTTATGTTTATACAACACAAGTAATAAAATACAAAAATGTTGGTAACACTTTAGTATAGGGACCAATTCACACTATTAACTAGTTGCTTATTAGATGCCTATTTTTAGCATATTGGCTGTTTATTAGTACTTATAAAGCACATATTCAACATGACCATATTCTACTTCCCTAATCCTACCTAATACCTAAACCTAACAACTACCTTACTAACTATTAATAAGCAACAAATTAGTAGTTTACTGAGGTAAAAGTCATACGTAGTTAATGGTTTATTAACACTGAGAAATGGACCTTAAAATAAAGTGTGACCAAAATGTTAAATGTTACGGGAAAACTATTAAGCGACCATTCCAAGTTTTCATTTAATCAGCATTTCTAGATGTATTTTGGCCACTTCAGTCCAGTGTTTGTTGAATTTCAACGAAATCAAACCTCAGGAGTGATATAAAGTCATCCAACAGCAAAGTGAAAGACTGACAGCATGACAAGACACATGAATACTGTGATTAAAATCAAGGTCATCACATAACAAATGTTTTTCAGCTTTTACTAAATACATACAAATATAACTGTTGTATTGCTTAAAAGTGAATATGAACTTGTTTTCTTTGCCGTATTTGAGGTCTGAGAAAACACAGAGCATCTTTTCTGTTATTTTCACCTGTTTCTCCAGTTTTCATTTTCTGCAAATGAATGCAAATAAACAATGTTTTTATTTTAAATTGGGGAGAAATATTATTAGTAGTTCACAGAATAAAACAAAAATGAACATTTTACCCAAACACATACCTATAAATAGTAAATTCAGAAAAAAAATGTCTCTAAAAAATGTTTGCGGCTGTATATAAAGATTTTATATATTAATGTAGTAATGTACTAAAATTATTAAAACGAAATTCCCAACATCTAACTTTTTATTTTGCATAAAATGCTGTGAGAACCACAAATTAATGATATATTGAGCAGATTGTATTACAAGGGTCATCTTAAAATGAACTGCTTTAAAATCATAAAATATCAAAAACGATCCTATTTATTATGAGATTCATGCTAAACATCAGAAAATGTTATGTCGAAAGACAAAAAGTCTTAATAATCTTTTATCTAAATCAAATAACTTGGAATAGCCTCCCCGTATCAGATGACATCACCAACCCATCTTTGTACCTTTGTTTTCAACCCCTCCCCTCTTCTTAACAATCGAATTGATTCCCGATGGATAAAATCTCATACAGTACCCCCCTCTTTTCTCACCAAATATCCTGTTTCATTTGAAAGTATGCCAGACTACAGAAATAAAATGTCTTGCGAACATGGTTTCATGTTGACTTTAAAAGCAGGATTAAATTTTGCCGTAAATTCGACTTTTTTCTCTCTTTTCTGATTGCGAGAGATCAGCTTTTCCGATTTTTCCTCCTTAATTGACATCCTACGTGTGAAAGTGTCGTGCCGTAAAGGCATCGAATAACGCAAAGATGAATCATTCAGAATAATTGCTTTGTTGATACTGAGAGTGACATTGGAGAGGGTCTGCTTGTGGCATGCTGGGGAGGGGAAGTCTATATCGCTCTTGAGAAGTCTTTGAAAAACAACCCCTGCCGGGGACACAGGAGTCCTGGCTATGTTTCAGGTGATGCGCGCAGAGACCCGAGGAGAGGTCGATACGGCTAGAGACACGGAGGCTGGCCCTCGGAGCTGGTCTCGGCCCTTCAGCACTGTAGACGTCTATACAAGGTCAACTCAGGTATTTATAGAGCTATACTTCAAGATTCCTGTAAATCTGCATCACCTGCACATTTAGATCAATTTACATGGATTATTTTATCTTTTAATTAACAACATAAATCTGGCATCTTTGTTATCTAAAGAAGGTTCAGTGAAGAGGTGTTGAAACGTTATGCTGACGGGGAAAACAGGAGGCCTTTAAAGGAGCAATTTTGAATTAATGTGGACATAAAAATAACTCGAGAGCACATCAGGCTGTCACGTGTGTCATAGACACGAGCATCATAACATTACAGAAACATTAAAGTAAGCCTGCAGACGGACTTAATCTACCCCGTTCCATTAATAAAGCATTAAGAAAGGACACAAATATTTCAAGGGGCCAGAAAGACGTCGGTTTTTCCAACCAACCGTCGCTGAAATATGTAAAGCAGGATAAATAAGTTATACTGGGAAATATATAAATAAACAGGCCTCACAGTTGGGGAATGAGCAGCGCTCACCGAGACGCGTTTCATCAGAAGAACGTTTCAATAGAAGCTTGTGAAGAAGTAAAACTGGTCAAGTGCTTCCAAGGCTGAAATAATGTCTGAGTGGGATGCAGAATCTCTATACTGAAAAGATCCTATTTTTTTTCTCCTCCTTTTACTTCAAGGACACTTCAGATGGAAAGGACTACATCAAAAACTTTATTCTTTTTTGTAGACTAAACTCCATGGAAGTGCTTCAAGGTTCAAAGAAACCAGTCGTGCTTTAAAAAGCTGTGAGTTTTGGGTTGATATGTCATTCATTTCACATTTACCGTTGCGCGAGAAATATACATCGAATACGTAATTGATGATGTGCAGTCAATCGGTCATTATTGCAAAATAAACCATGATAGGTTACATGACACAAAATGGATTTCAATGTGTTGTGTTTAACATGCTGGATGTACATTATTCCAAGTATTACAGGACTGGAATGATGCGTCAACCGAATCGATTACATAGACAGACGGGACATCGCAACACAGTAGAAACCATTGCAGCTTGTCGTGTTTTGCAGGTTAGGACAAAAATTAAATAAAATGTAAGAGCATACATGGGTCAAAGACGTTAAGATGTCCCTATCAAAATAAATTTACAAAAGTGATTTTATGTCCATAGAAAGAACATTAAATGTAACTAAGATGTCTATGGTTTCAACTAAGTTTTTGGAGAATAAAATGTCAAAATTTGATTGAAATGATGTTATAAAAAACAATATTTATGTACAAATTCAAACAGCATGCTTATTCTGACTTGTACATATTAAAATATATAAAAGAATAAGGGAGCATATTACATTTTACTGTGCTTCAAATGAATAAAAAATTCTTATTGACAAATGGGCAAAAATTTTGAAAATCTTTTAACATGTCATAAATAGATTTTTGTTGTAAATATGCCTGACAAGATTGTTACACTGAATGACATTTAAGTGTGCGTCTTCTGTAAATCAGGGGAAAATGTATGATATTTATTTTTTGCTCCCAAAAAATTAAAGCAATTTAAAGCAGAATTACACTTATTGTTTTTCGTCTTTGACTCACATATTGTCACACGTGTCGTCAATAAGGTTAATAACTGACATTACTGTCAAAACAGTTATTCACATATTCTTGTTCTGTGACACCTTATTTACATTGTAAAATTTTTCTTTACATGGTGTACATTTTGGAACTTTTTTTAGAGAACAAAAAGGGTTTTATCAACAAAGCCAAATGAAATGCAAAAACTTCAATTACAAAAAGCTCAATATCTCAAAATTGCTCAGAGAGTATAGATACAATCTCATCATTCCAAGGCGACGACATTACTATACAATATATACAGTAAATACACTTTAGCTGACAATTGAGTATTACAGAGAGTCAATCCAATAAATCCACTTCAGTAATGAATAAAATTAGTGCCAACTGATATCCTACACCTCATTCTTTCCAACTAAAGCTGTCGCAGAAGAAGTTATGTTCTCTAATGCCACTGGAACCCTTTCTAATCTGAGAGAAGGTCTAACAAAGATAAATAGTGGCCTTTGCGATGCCCCCCTGCTTTCTGTCATGCATCCTTGCACTGGGGAGGGTCAGAACAACTTCCTGCCACACATTTGTAAGACAGAGAGACATGCC
The DNA here is from genome assembly GCF_024868665.1 of Triplophysa rosa. Lineage (NCBI taxonomy): Eukaryota > Metazoa > Chordata > Actinopteri > Cypriniformes > Nemacheilidae > Triplophysa > Triplophysa rosa. Next base: position 18,332,004 of record NC_079900.1, read on the forward strand.
ACGGCTGAGACTCTCAGCGCTTCATCATGTAAAGGTCACTGGCATTACTGTAAGAAGCTCCTGACAAGAGTCCACTGACAGTCTATGGAGAGATATGGGCCAGCACTTTTAATGCAGCGCGGGTGCCATCACTGCAAATGGAATTTTAGCTCATCTGAAATCATGACTGAAATTTCCCCTATATCACCCGGCTTGCACCTGCCCAGCTCTGCAAATATATAAAAATTTCATACGAGCGGACCGACGCTATCTGGTAAGACGTAACGTATTGTACGATCTAGCCTGCCACAAAAACACTGCCCTGATAGGACCTGCTTTGTGCCTTATGGTGGAGTGCTGACATTGCTATTCCGTGCGGTTTGCAGACTCTTAGAATACTAAAAAGGTATTATTATACCGCAAACCAATTTTAAATTCTCACCTCGCAACAAACGTCTATATCTTCATAGCTACACATACAGTAAATAAAAAGTGTGTGTGTGTGTGTGGAGCATGGCTTTCTAGATTTGTTGAAAACATCTTCTGTTAAACATTACATATCCCGGCCTACAAACTTCAACAATCACACAAAAACGCTTCCTATACAGGTAGACACATCTGTTTCAAGGGACCTCTCACCTCTAAACTGCGACCTCTAGAAGAGCTATCCTCTTAAAAAAAAGAAAACACATTGGACACGCTGAGCTTAAGTCACGAGGCTCCATACAGTGTGTCTGTCAGCTTCAAAGCGAATCAGTCCCGCGCTGTAGTTTTTTTGATCACACAAGACAACTGATGTTAAAGCTTCTGAGAATATTTATGCTTTTACTCCCCAGCTCACCGCAGGCGATGGAAACATCCATCAGCAGGCTTCTCTCCAGGAGAAAGTGATTGTGCCATCAATGTCTCTGCGGAGTGGATAATTATCACCGCCCTGCCCCAGTGAACCGCTGTCACGTTTGTGGATGTTTGTTGATTTTACCACTTTTGCCCCCATCTCCAATCCAGCTGTAAGAAGATTCTCAAGACACACAATAATGAGCAGAGAACGATAATGTAAAGCAAGATGCTGTTTATTATGTAATATTTGAAGTTAGATGAGGTGACATTTGCGCGTTTCGTAAATGCGTTATCTCCTTCGGCAAAGAAGCGAAAATGTGACGACATCTTAGTTCAGTGTCCGCCTCCGTAGTGCTTCGAAAGGGAGCGGAGGAGTGAGCCGTTGGTTGCAGTTTGTCACCTCACCGCTAGATGCCGCTAAATGTCATACCTGATTCACAAAGGTAAGATTATAATAATGATTTACCATTTGAGCTGTCGGCTACAATTGTGCAGAAATGTCAGTTTGACTATTCAATCCACGAAAATATATACACAGTCCTGGTGAAAAGGGATGTCCAACTCTGGACAATTTATGTCTTTTTTTACTGAAATATATTATTAAAGATATGTTTAAAACTTGTATTCATGCTGCAAAGTTGTACTTGGGGTGTAAACTGAAGCTCAGTATTGAGAAACATATTTTCGCAACAACAAAAAAATCACACTCAACACATGCAAAGTTTACGCAGACATAGCCCAGGAGAATGACTACGAAATATCACTACACAACAAGAGGATCAACAAATATTAACAACAGATAAAAATGTAGTCAATTTTTACTTTATTACCATGCAATTGTATTAGATTAAGATCCATATTCCCCAACATGCTCTGTTTTGCTTTTTGGCCAAATCATTTTGTCCAATCAATAGTGTTTTGTCCATTTTGTTCCACACACCTCATCTGATGGTTTAATAGAACCTGTATTTTACAAATATGCAGTACTTAGAAATCACTACTGTATGTAAAAAATACCTTCAATTTTATTTGAAAAAGAGATGGCGAAAGAGAGGCAGTAAATATGGATTGCAGTTTTAACATTGTGTGTAGAGATCACTGTTTGTCCTCAGTAGATTGTGGAAGTACAAAAAAATGTCATTTTTAATGGTGGAAGAAGTTCTTACAGTACGTTTTTATTGTCCAATTTACTTTTATCTCCCGAGAAGTGGAATCCAATCCCTCACAATAGGACTCTTTATAGCAATTACAATCAGCTCATTATCCAAACACTAACCAAAAATATACGTTTTTTGTTTTGCACATTTTTACTTTATATTCTATAGTCTATTGTATTACATAGACCACTTCGGACGACATGGTTCAACGCTGGCTCAACACCAGAAGAACTTCCCCTTTAAGTTTTTTAACACTACACAACCAACAGAACATTTAAAAACAAATCAAGATTTAATCATGTATGTACGATTTAAAAATAAAATAAATAAAAATTAAAATGGAAGTGAATCTGGAACAGCTGTTAACATTGCAAACTGGTCTATATTAAAGGGACAGTTCACCCAAAAGTGAAAATTCTGTCACCATTTACTCACCCTCAAGTTGTTGCAAACTTGTATACATTTCTTTGTTCTGTTCAACACAAAGAAAGATATTTGAAAGAATGCTAGTCATTTTCAGCTCTGGGGCACCATTGACTACCATAGTAGAAAAAAGTGTTGAGTATTTTTTTTTTTGGTTCTGTTAAACACAAAATAATATATTTTAAAGATTGTAAAGCAAACAGTTCTGGGGCACCTTTGACCTCCATTGTCATTTTTCCTACTATGGTAGTCAGTGATGTCCCAGAACTGAAACTTACTAACATTCTTCCAAATATCTTCTTCTGTGTTTAGCAGAACAAAGTAATTTAGACAGGTTTGGAACAACTTGAGGGTGAGTAAATGATGGCAGAATTTTCATTTTTGGGTGAACTATCCCTTTAAACCGTGATGGACTGACAGGAAGTGGTGGAATCAATAGTATCTAAACCTGACACAGGCCAGATCGACATCTCTGTCCCCCTGAGCACAACTGCTCTTTATATTCTGTGAACACATGCCCACTGCTCCACTCACTTCAAACTCCAACATGATGATTTAAATTGAAGCTGTCAGTTTCTACACTCGTACACATCTGGCATAACTCAGACTCGTGTCTTAGTGGTGAAATACCAGCAGCATGCATTCCTGAGTGCATCCCTCATCACTAGTCAGTGTGCTCTGACCTAATGGCCGCATTAATTATTTAAAACAGCAAAAACACTGATAGAAGTCACATTAGAGCGGCTGGGGCGTTGTGACACTAAAATATGTGTTGATGCAGAGTGGCCTACATCCTGTGCGAATTCGCTGTGGCGACGGTTATTAGCATTATTCTATTTATACATCTAAACTCTGAACTCCCTCGAGCGAGACTCGCATAAACGTGATAAGCGATTTGGCAAGTGCGAGGGATAAATCTATTTACTTACACAAAATCCATGTGATGGCTTTTTAATAGAGGCCATTATCATTGTTTCCAGTGATACAGTGCTATTCCATTAGACGTTAATTTCTCTGATGATTAGATAAACAAATGCCCTCATGAAATGGTGATTATGTTTCCTACATGCGAATCGAATGCAGGGGATCGACAGCTCCACGGGATGAGATGACGTATTTGGGTAAAGCGTGCCGAAGCACGTTCAGGTAGCGCAGCGCGCCCGGCAGCCTGTTGACAAACAACTCCATCGCCTCCACCGGGTCTAGCTGCATCGAAATGACTGAAATAATTCAATCAGGATGTAATTGCGACATCAAAGCGCATCGATCGCAATATACAACGCAAGCATTCCTACAGAGAGAATTAAGACATGCAGTTCAGCATCGGTGCCAAAACTTCTGACACGATCTTTTATCTCCTCGTGTAGTTTAGATATCCTCCAAAAGCTTGTATTAGATAAAAAGGGTTTTACGAGTCGCATCCGAAACGGAGAAAATTGCACAAACTGTTGGCTGTTACCCAAGCCTTGTGTAACCACATTGCTCATGGACAGTTTTTCTTTTAAACTCCTTGACGGTTTGAACTTTCTACTGTAATTGCCTTTAGACGGTGTATGTGTGTTATAGTGTATTTGTGCACTTTTGATGTCCAGCCCACAGTTCCCCCCTCAGGGATCAATAAGTTACATCCATCAATCTGACCGTCTGTAATAACAAGCTTGACCGTAACCATCTTCCATACAATCTCCTGCAATTGTGAAAAGAGTAAAACAGGATTTCCACCTACACGGACGTGAGACGCGGCATTCAAATACATAGTCGGCGCTAAAAGCCTCATAATTAATAGCTCTGGCCGTTTTGTGACCGAATCAAGACCCGATGGCCACACTTTTCCATGCATATCTCGCAGAACAACACACTATCACTTGAGAAATCACTCAGCATCCTGCGCGGGTCCTTTGGGAGGTGCACGAACCATCGTGTCATTAGCTCTTTCTCCATGTCCTTGATTGCACGAGTGGCACGCACACGCTTACCTCCCCCAACGCAAATTCATAAGAACCCTACGTAACTACAGCTTTTCCTTCATCTCGGCTCGTCCAGTTATCAGTATGTTTTCTCTGTAGATTCAAAGAGATTATCAATCATGTTACCGGAGGGGGGCCTGTCGAGGGAAGCAGCGGGATCCACCAATAGTTTTTCAACATTCAGAGCGCACGCTCGTGGTAGGAGAGACGCGGAACGGGTTTCATCCACTCAACGCTGCTTTGCATACTATACTATCAGAGCGGAATGACACTTAACAAGCTGATGAGGCCCGTGACTGGCAGAGGTCAGCGCTGGGGTGGAATTTATTTCACGCTCTGGTTTAACATCTGGCGCAGTGTGTGACAGGCACGAACAACGGCTAGCAGCTCCAACCCGCAATGTAGATGTATGAGTCTGATGGCACACTTCACTGATGGAGCGCAGGCTCGCCGGCGGTGTGGAATGAATGTGAATATGGGAATTCGTTACTGTGTGGATGAGAGGCTCCAGACCATGCGGTGCATTGATAGAAGCATGAAAAAATTCATGGGATGAATTAGCTGACAGATCACTCTTAATCCCTACTACTGACAAAATATGAAGTACATACGGGGGAAACAGGGGATACAGAAGACCTCGGAAACCACTTATAAGAATACTTCTGTTATACATTTTTCAAATTTATTACCAAAAGATGTATTACCTTGTGTGTCTGGAATCTGAATCTTAGCTAAAATGGTCAGTGTCACAAAATTGCTGAAGTGGGGAAGGATTAAAAAACATTTCTTACTATTTTACATTTATTTGTTTAAAATATTTACCATGGTAACATTGATTATTTACATTTGTTCGTGAATGCAAATTTTGTTTGTGGTCTCAGACTTTTAGACCCCACTGTGAATAACAAAAAACTCACCAAAACATGGGTTTCGCCATAAGGCTATGCGATTCATCGTAATTGATTTTCCATTTCAATTTTGCCTTTCAACAATTATGAAAACAAACTATTGTTTCGCATTCCATTTTGCATAGATTGTCTCATTTCTTTTTCTTATTTTTTCTACATTTATTTTAATGTATGCGTTCATCTATTTTAAGTTGATCTATTTTAAGTTCTAGTGTTAATATGATGATAATCTAGCGAATATATGTTATTTATATGAATGATTTATCTATTTCCAAAGTCAGTAAGTAATCATGTTAAATAATCGTGATCTCATTATTGGGCAAAATAATAGTGATAATAATTATGGTCATAATCAAGCAGCCCTAGTCATGAGGCACGTGAGAACCAAAAAGATTTAACATTATAGACATATACTGCTATGTCCACAACATATTGCTTGATAATTAAGCTTAAAATATTAATAGTTTTCTCTCACAAACATAGCATTTCACTTATATACAGTATACACCCACTAGAGTCCTTTGCATTACTTTAATGATGTGTTTTTTGCTTGGACCCCATGAAATGACATTACAAAGCTAAGGACGTTATTTAATACAGTATGTGTGTGTGTGTGTGTGTGTGTGTGTGTGTGTGTGTGTGTGTGTGTGTGTGTGTGTGTGTGTGTGTGTGTGAGTGCGTGCGTGCGTGCGTGTGTGCGCGCGCGCGTGTTTAAGACTCTGATCATTTCCTTGGTCTTATCTTTCCCGGTAACACAGTGCTCACTCAACTCAGGGCTTCATAATTAAAACCATAATTACACAACTGTGCAGACAATCTCATTTCCAGAGAGCAGCAATTAAATATAATGTGACATTGACTTAATGATCATTAGAGAGGAACTTTGTATCCAGCAGCTTGCGGATCTCACGAGATGCAGAAGACCGAGATCATGTTGATAGTCATATGTTGCATCCGTTAAATAAAGTAAAGTGTCAACAACCTCAGATCCACGAGCTTGGTATGAAAATCAGCATTGAGAACATTCTCAACCACAGAGGGCCCTTTGCGCAAATACTGTAGCTTTAGAGGAAAATTAGAGGCACAAAGCCCACGACTGTACACAGATATCTGCTCTGAAATGATGACACAGGCGGTTTAATTGCGTTCCTGTGCAGTTATGAACAACACGGCTTGAACGTTCTTGCTTTTAACCAAGGGCTGAATCATAAAACACATCATATGGCCAATTAAATGCTGTCTTAACATGGCGGAATGGAAAGAGTCAAATAAAAAGCGAGATTTACGGCGGAGAAATTGCTATAAATAGGCGCGATCAAACCTCGGGAGTTAAATGGCTTTTTATGGGATTGTTTTAGCTACAGGGAGTTCTTTTTTCTTATTATAAAAGGGGAAGGTTTGGTTAAAACACTATCTGGTGCACGTTAAGTCTACATCAAATTGATTATAGCAATTCCAGAGCACTCACAGTCTCAGGCTGGAGGGAAATGCTTACTTTTCAGAGAAATGTGTGTCACGAGTGAGTGACTGAACTCAATAGAGCCGGGCCTCATTCACACAGCGGCATTTATAACCATTACTGCCTGCATCGTAAATGCAAAGGGACTATAAATATCATGTTAACTTCTCACCCTTCATTTGGCGCTACTGAGGAATCTATCAAAGTGACCTGTCAGTTCCTTCATAGATTTCCACACCGATCACGACTCAAAGGCCCCCCACACAACGGACAGCTCTGTTATTAGACAAGGAGTCTTCTGAAAGCAAGAGCAAACAGAGAGACAGACAGACAGAACTAAACTTAAGGTTCTTTTATGCAGTAAACAAAGATTAAACAGTGATACTCCATGAATCTTGGGAATGAAGAATATAGCCTGTGAACGGGTTGCTGACATAACCCAATATTGAATGAGTCAGCATCTTGGTGGTTTTATGGTCTCTATGAGTAGATCAGCATTCAGCAGTGGAAGACGGAGAGCTTATCTTGCAAAACAGTCTATATAACCTGTTGGACAATAGTACTCAGTAATACTCAATAGAGTATTGGAAATTCAGCATTACACATGCAACGGTTAGGGGACACTGCAGACTAGATGAAACCACATGTCTGACCACATGATATACATAACTTAAAGACCCACCGAAGTGCATTGATATCCGCAGCTTTGTTTGATGCATCGATGCAATTTCCTCTGTAACAGGAAAACAGGGCGAGAAATATTGAGTGGCTCCGGCATTTTCCAAAAAGCCAATAGCGGAAACGGACAGTAGAGTGTTTAGATTCAGAGAGCTTTTGATTGGTCTGAAAAAAGAAGCTGAAGTGCATAGTGATATAAAAATTGTTGATTCGTTTTGGTTCAAGAGATTGTAAGTTTTGAATGCTTATATATGGTAGGGATGCACGATACATTATCGCTCATAACGGTATTGGCCAATAATTGGCCATTTTTTATGTTATCGTATCGGCCTGATAATAAAATCAGGCTGAAAAGTTATAAATCATTTCCTCTGGTTATACCACTTCAGTTCCACGCTGCTCACAGAAAAAGCGACAGTTCACCCAAAAATGAAAATACTGTCATTAATAACGCTCTCTCTGGTTGTTCCAAATCTGTATAAATGTATTTGTTCTGATGAACACAGAGAAAGATATTTGGAAGAATGTCAGTAACCAAACAGTTCTTGGACCCCCATTGACTACCATAGTAGGGAAAGTGACAATGGTAGTCAAAAGACCTCAGAACTGTTTCCTGTCCTACATTCTTCAAAATATCTTCTTTGTTGTTCAACAGAACAAAGAAATTATAAAGTAATTACTGCTTCGATGGTAGTCAATGGGGTCCAAGATCTGTCCAAGAACTCGAGGGTGAGTGACTTTCTTTTTAAAATACAGTACAGTCCTGTCTTTCTGTTGTGATAATTCACTTACTGCTATTAGCAAAACATTGTTGATGTAGATATTTATGAATATGTAAATTATATGAACAAAAGCACAGTGTTTGAGTCAGACTGCTGTCTGAATGATTTCTGTCTTGAGACTTGTTAGACTTGTGGCCAGTGGTGTAGTCTAGTTTTTTGTAGTGAGTGTACTCTGAAATCACCAGCTCTTGACTGGACTTTCATAAGAAATGTTTAGAAAAGCTGATGTTGGAACAGTTTTCTTTTTATGATAAGTGTTAGACAGTAGTAAAGTTAAGCTTCTTTAAATAATATTGGGGTTTGGTCCATTCATGACTCACGTTGAATTCTGGTTCACAATTATAAAAGTACAGAGATGATAAAAGGAAAAGCTGCTGACACAGTCAGAAATCAAAACTCATCATACAAACCTCAACAATGGTGCAGTCATCAAACTAATTCAGATAAACGGATCAACTGCAATGCTGGGAGTGATGAATGAGTTTTGTACTATGATATTACCCAGCATGCATTGCAGCATGAAGCTTTATTTTGTTGATTGTCACCATTGTTGAGATTCATACACTGATTCTTCATGTCTAACTGATTCAGAAATGTAACATTTTTGTGAAAATCATTGATTCTGTTAATTGTCTATAACACTGCTTTAATCTCTTTAAACTGTATCATAACTCCGCATTCACACATTAATAACACTCCAAACTAATTTTATTGTTTATTGAACTTTATTGTGATGAAATAACTATCAATTTTTGATCCCACTGGATCTTAGTTCTCTTTGCCACAACATATGTGTTTTATATGTTCTTTGATAATTTCAACAGTAATTGCGGGTGCAAAAGTGATATTGATTCAATGCAATTAACATTGACAAATCAACTTTTTTTAACATTGATTCAATGGTTACTTGCTGTCTGGGATATGTATACAATCCCTAAAGCACAGGTTTTATCAGCTGGCAATTTTCAATGCACATTTGTCATCCATGTGAAAACCCAGCGATAAAGTCATTTATTTGTGATATACTATTTCTACATAAACCCACCCTGCTAAAAAAATATGATTACATCAATTTTAGGGGTTTCCATGAAAATACCATTGTGAACCACAAATTTGTCTATTACAAAATTTTAAATGTCTTGGGCATTAATGAGTGTTCTATTAATTCCCATCTTGATCTATTGTGATTTGGGCAGGGTTCTATTACCTATTCAGCAGGGCAATGAACCAACATAATGTAAAGAACATCCTGTGAAAGTATAATCTTTAGATTTTGATTTAGTTTGATTTTGACTGACAAAGGCCATGTCAAAGACTTACAGTCAATTATATTGAAATAAATGATTCAAATCAAACTCTGATGCTCGTCACTAATAACTAGATTTGTAGCCTAGTTTTCACACATTCGGTCACACTTATGAGTGCAAGTTGTGCCTATTATTGACATTGATAGTTAACTATAATAATTAACAATTAACATTTGCGCAGTTTTACCAAGCACCAGTTGCACTTATATAGATTGCTGGCAGTGTCTCTAGACTGACTTTCACAAGGCTGGTCAGGATTCACACGAAGCGGCAGTAACTTCAGGGGCAGGTTTACGAAAACAGTGAAATAGTGCAGTTTAAATGCTTGCCTTTCATGATCTCATTTTGTTTCATATCTCCCGGTTGCACCAATGGTCCAATCCAAATGTCAGAGCATCTCACTTTTCTGACACAAAACGATTGTTACGTATCCTTGCGGTTTTTTAAGTGGGTACACGGAAATCCTTGATCTTTTCTAGTGGGTATACGGCGTATACTTTTACGCCTACTTTTCATCACTAACAGAAGAAAACCAGCACAACCCTAGGTTTTTATTTAACACGGTGGCTAAATTAACAAAAAATAAGTCGTCAGTGACTTCTGATCCTGTATATCAGCATAGCAGTGATGAATTTATGAACTACTTCACATATAAAATACAAGATATTAGAGAAAAAATTATAACAATGCAATCAGAAGTGAAACCCGCTGAACAAACTAACTACAGCGCCCTTAAGGAGAAAATGCAATTATTTTATACCGTAGATCAAGATGAGCTGTCTAAAATTATTAGATCATCTAAATCAACAACATGCATACTAGACCCTATACCTACAAATCTACTGAAAGAGATGCTCCCAGAAATTATAGATCCTCTTCTTGGTATTATTAACTCATCTCTGACATTAGGACATGTGCCTAAAGCATATAAGGTGGCTGTTATAAGGCCCCTTGTCAAAAAACCCCAACTCGACCCTAGAGAACTAAGGAACTACAGGCCTATATCGAATCTACCTTTCATATCTAAAGTTCTGGAAAAAGTAGTTTCAACTCAATTATGCTCCTTCCTCCAAAGGAATGACATCAATGAAGAATTCCAGTCTGGATTTAGAGCATGTCACAGTACAGAGACTGCTTTGATCAGAGTTACAAATGATCTGCTATTGGCGTCTGACCGAGGTTGTATCTCGTTATTGGTGCTGCTAGACCTTAGTGCTGCATTCGATACCATTGACCACAGCACACTCCTACATAGACTCGAAAATTATGTCGGCATTAAGGGAATAGCTTTGAAATGGTTTAAATCTTATTTATCCGACCGTTTTCAATTTGTAGCAATAAACAATGAGGTGTCACGCAAATCGCAAGTCCAGTACGGTGTACCACAGGGCTCAGTCTTAGGGCCTCTGCTCTTCGCATTATACATGCTACCTCTAGGAGATATAATAAAGCGACACGGAGTTAGCTTTCACTGTTATGCTGATGATACTCAACTTTATATTTCCTCGAAGCCTCATGAAACACAGCAGTTCCATCGAATAATGGAATGCATAGTCGATATAAAAAACTGGATGAGTAACAACTTTTTATTACTGAACTCGGACAAAACGGAAGTGTTACTTATTGGACCGAAAACTGCTATAAGTAACAACCAAGAATACTGTTTAACTATTGACGGATGTTCCATAAAACCCTCGTCGTCAGCAAAGAATCTTGGCGTTCTATTCGATAGTAATCTGTCATTTGAGAGCCACGTCGCCAACACCTGTAAAATTGCGTTTTTCCATCTTAAGAATATATCTAAACTACGTCATATGCTGTCAATCTCAGATGCAGAGAAGTTAATTCATGCATTCATGACATCAAGACTAGATTACTGTAATGCACTGTTAGGTGGTTGCCCTGCAGGCTTATTACAAAAACTCCAATTGGTCCAAAACGCGGCAGCTCGAGTTCTTACACGTACAAAAAAGTATGAACATATTAGCCCGGTTCTGTCAACCTTGCACTGGTTACCTATAAAGCATCGCGTTAACTTTAAAATCTTGCTTATTACCTATAAAGCCTTACATGGTTTAGCTCCTCAGTACTTGAATGAACTCCTTTTGTATTACAGTCCTTCACGTGCATTACGCTCTCAGGCGTCCTGTCAGTTGGTAATACCTAGAATTTCAAAATCAAGTGCAGGTGGTAGATCCTTTTCCTATCTAGCGCCTAAACTTTGGAATAGTCTTCCCTGCACTGTCCGGGAGGCAGACACACTCTGTCAGTTTAAATCTAGACTAAAGACGCATCTTTTTAATCTTGCATACACTACTCTTCCATAATATAAATCTTCAGAGGGTTTAGGCTGCATTAGTTAGATCAACCGGAACCAAAAACACAACTGATGTACTTGTTGCATCAAAGAGTACAGAACAGTACTCTACTCTCAGCCAGTCTTGTCTCATTGTTCCAAGGTTACCACAGCGAGCAGGATGCAGTTCATGGCCTGACCTGATGGTAGAGCGGAGAATGGGAAGTGGGGACCTGACAAGAGCTGAGATGATAGAGCTGGATAAAGAAGGACGCGGTCTCTTGACATGTCTTCACCACAAAACTTCAAATGCTATTAGATTATTAATGATAATCTTAAACTATAATTTATTTTATTATTAAGTTTATTTATTTTATTTAGCCTTGTTGTGCAAGTTCTCTGGAGCTTGTGCAGAGGCAGCAGCTTTTGCCAGAGGGGAACTGGAATCCCCTGGTTGGGCCTGGGTTCTCCTGAGGTTTTTTTTCTCGATTAGAGTTTTGGGTTCCTCGCCACCGTTTGCATACTGTTTTTGCACTATCTGCCTGACCGGGGGGGCTGCTTTAGAATCTTAAAGTTTTACTTAATTAATATTGCATATAGGAATTTATTATCTGTTATATTTGACCTGTGCTTCTCTCTCCTTTATCCTAAATGTGTGCTCTCACTGAGCGTGTGTGTGTGTGCGTACTTGTCTGTGTACGTACGTGTGTGTGTGCTGTGTGTGTGTGCGTGCGCATCCGTGTGTGTGTGTGTGTGTGTCTCTATGTCTATGTGTGTTAGTACGTGTGCATATTGTGTGTGTGGAGTGTTTTGTATGTGGGTATGTCTGTCTTCTGTGTTTTCAACCTTTTCTTGTTTCTGCAGGTACAACTTTAATTATTTTGCTTATAGTCAATATGTCTCATGTACAGCTGCTTTGTAACAATGAAATTGTAAAAGCGCTATATAAAAATAAAAAGTTGAGTATACCTGCGTATCACGTAGACTACACCACTGCTTGTGGCTATTGAGAACACTTTTCTGGGTTGCTTTGGAAAAACATCTTTAATTTGTTTATTAAATAAAAATTATACCAGAAAAGTTGAAAAGTTAAAGAATCTTTAACTAATGTCAAGTAGGCTTGGTACATGATTTTCAGGGGGGAACTAAATGTCACCTTGTTTTCTTCAGTCATGTTTTCAAATAAAAGTGGTTGTCCACGTTTTGCCTTTTGTTTCATTCTCAGAAATTTTTATATTAATATTTAGATACTCTACATCGTCCAATATATCAGTTATTGGCTTCCAATGTTAAATAATTATTGGTTATCGTTATCTGCCAAAATTTACATATCGGTGCATTCCTAAATGTGAATTTTGTCAACGTTTTGGATCACACTAGTTTTAAGATATAGGCTACTAATGCTAACTTATTCATACTAATAGCCAAAATACTTTAATACTTTTGATTTCGCTGGGATTTTAGTGTATGCTTATTTGGAAACATGTTTACACAGAAAGCAAATAAGAAAAGTCTAACTTCTTGCTGGGTTATTCCCAGTACACTTTGCGGCCAGCAATATGATTTGTTTGATATTATGATATCTCAACCATTTTAATATATGGCTGAAAAGTGTATATTTAGGAAGTATAAGGAACACTATCAATATACTATATTCTATTGTATATGTGTATACAACAGAAGCAGCCAAAAGTGACAAGGCAATTTGTGCAATATTTGTTTTTAATTCCCTCTCAGGTTAGAATAAAACATCAAAATATGAGGTGTGTGATACAAAATGGTGAAAACACAAAACTGAATGCATTTTTTCACAAAATTATTTAGCAAAAAAATACAGCATATCAGAGCTGAAAATAAATAATGGACATCCTTTAAAAATTCAAAAGAGTTATAATTTCATGCCGTTTAGAAAATGTATCAGTTATCTGGATGAGGACACACAGACGCTATGCATGTGATTTGTAACAACCCGAGTTTAAGTAATATTCCTGACTTTCAGGTAAACACAAGAAGGTGACAAAGTGTCAACAGTGTTTGTGACAGTATCACAAGTGAGGAAAATGCCTCGCCACCTTGAAAAAGGGAGAAGCCTCAAACTTAGCACAGCACCAGATTTTAGGGATAAATCTGTTGCGTTCCCTCTAGTCCATTTATTTTTCCCTGTGATCTATAAGTCTATTTGTTTATTTATTTATGGCAAGCTGTGAGACGAATAGAAAAGCACAGCAATGGAGACGTGCAGTGAAATGTATGCTTGTATTTTTTTAAACAGATGTTCCTAGGAAAACAAACCAGTCATTTCTCAAAGTATCTGAGTCTACAGAAAAACGCTGCAAAACAGAAGCACCTGCGAGGTGCGTCCATAAAACGCATTTCATTTCTAATGTAAAGTGGCAGGAAATGGTCCTTTACGAGCCGACGCTTCTGAAAGTGTCTGAGTGACCATATACCGGAGGATTGATGAACTTTCCTTCTAACAGCCGTATTATATCACTTTTATGGGTTTGGCATGCGTGGTGTTCCCATCAGGACAAATGGGATGGAAATGTTGTTTGCATTGGACTGTCTGCAGCCAAAATATAGGCCTGCCCGCCGTCCCATCAGCATCGACTGGGCTCTGCTCACTGAAGCGAGATTACATGAGGGCAGGGATCATTTCCGTCATAATATCCAACATTAGCATATATCCTGCAACCGGACTCAACGGCATGTAAAACTAAATGACTCTGCTTCATCATTTATACTGCTCATCACATCAGGTGAATGAGGATAATGTGGGACACCCGAGATCTTATGTAGACATTTCCTGCTGTAAGCAACTCTATGTTAAAGGGATAGCTCACCCCAGATTGAAAACATCATTTACTCACCCGATTGTCTTTTTGAACCTGTATGACTTTTTTTATTCTGCAAAACAAAAAAGAAGATATTTTGAAAAATGCTGGTAAGAGAAAACCATTGGTGCCCATGCATCGACTTCTATTGTATTGAGACAAAAGCAACAAAGTCAATGGGGACCGATGGTTTTCTTTTACCAACATGTTTCAAAATATACTATTTTCTGTTCTGCAAAAGAAAGAAATCCATACAGGCTTGAATTGACAACAAGCTAAATGAGTAAATCGTGACAGAATTTTTATTTTGGTGTGAACTATCCCTTTAACATTATCATATTCACACTGGTATTCATGCATGAGACGTCAATCATGGTCCTGATGGCGGGGTGATTGTCAAACTCCAGGTATAAAATAATCTAATGATCAGTGACATTACATTTTGACAAGGTTATTGTTAAGGACATAAATCTGCCATAAAGAAAATGATGTTTCAAATGTATCTGATGATGCTTGTGCTTGTGCTATTCATTAAATAAAACCGACTAAAATGATGAAACTACATTCAAGGTTTTAAAATAGACTTTTCAGCTGTTTAAGCTCATTTCATGCTTTTCAGAAAGGTTGCCAAGAGTTTTCTGGGAAGGTCATCAATGTGACAGCCATCTAGGGATGTTCATCTACAGTATATAAGGATTCGGCACTTTAAATTAATAATGAGTACATTGACTTAAGTAGTTAGGGGTCCGTGCACACAAGGTACTTGTTCACATTTTTATTACTCTTTCTGCCATAAAGTGTCTTGGTGTCAGAGACCATAATGGTAGAGCCCCCCAAAACTTTGATTGTCCCAATTCCAACCCATTACATACACGAACATCTATTCAACACTAGGTGCCACTATAGAAAAATCACTTAACACTATCACACTTCAAAGTGTAGAATACCTTAATTTACCCCAAACAACTCATAAATTAACAGCTGTTAAATGAACTCTTCCATATGAATCCCAGGATGTCAACTGCTGAATGGTGATCTTGATCTCCTGCCGGTATTGTTTTTATTGGCAGTTTAGAATAAAGTATTGTCATCATTATAGAGGATGGACAGTGAAGCATGACTCATTTCCCTCTGGTAGATGAAAGGACCGGAATCACCTTCCTATTTCAATCACAGTCCAGCCATTCCAACTCCACATTTATTATGAAGGATGAACGAGGTCATCAAAACAAAGTCGAACATCTTCAATAAATAACAAAGGCAAACCATAGTAAAAGTTGAATCGAACCCATCTCAAGCATTAAAGCAGATCTTTCTGCTTGCATCACTGCCATGATGGACGACCAGGGTGCGAATCAAAAATAGATCATGACTTGCAAACATAAAGTGAAGACACCAAAACCGCATCTTTACAGTAGCTAGTAGTGCTATTTTAACTAAATAACTTTTTTATCAAACACAACGAGTCAAGAGAAGATTTGCAATCCCTAAAGAGACATAATATAAACATCATAAAAATAATTGAGATGCTCTTTACTTTATTTTACAATGTTTCCAGTGCAATTAAATGCCCTGCTTCATTTTAGCATAGTTGTACGGATTATATAGGAAATCTAAAATTAGTTATTTATTTACTGTCTCTTTAGCATGTTTTGACCGACATGTTAAAGGAATAGTTCACCCAAAAATGAATTTTAATCAATACTTACCCTAATGCTATCAGGTGTATGACTTTCTTCAGCTGGACACAATTTGAGTCATTTGAACAACATTTTTGTTGTTGTTTATTAAATGTTTTGAGCGTATTTAGCAAATATAAGCTGCGTTAAAGACTTACTATATATATATATACCACATATCTGAAAGCTGAATAAATGTGCTTTCCATTGATTTAAGGACAATATTTGACTGATATATAGTCCTTAGTAGGGATGTAACGATTCACCGTGAGCCGGTTGAAAATCGGTTATAATGAGTGACGATTCAATTCGGTTGAGGCTTGAACTGAATCGCAATACATTTTTTGAACAGCAGGGGCCGCTATTTTCACTGCAAACCTAAATGTGGATGCTGATATTTCTTAAATGCAAAAAAATCCAAGAAAAGCACAGACAGTATTAGTTTGTTTAGATTAAAGAGACTTTTTCTATTATTAATTTGTTATAAAATCGCAGTTTACTTTTGTTATTTGAAATAAAACATTATTTTATTATGCAAAGAAACGTAAAGCATTTAAGAAATAATGCAAGGGAAGTTGTTCATTTCTAATTTGTTTCAACTCATTTTTTAAAAATAAATCGTGAATAAATCGCATCGTGAGATCAGAATCGTGAATCGCATCGCATCGTGAGCTGAGTGAATCGTTACATCCCTAGTCCTTAGCATAACATACGGTGGCTCTGAACCGCAAGTGATAAAAAAATTATGTTAATTCGTTATAACGAAATATTAATCCGTTAAAACGAGATGTTAATTCGTTATAACGAATATTAATCCGTTAAAACGAGATATTAATTCGTTATAACGAAATATTAATCCGTTAAAACGAGATACTAATCTCGTTATAACGAAATATAATCCGTTAAAACGAGATATTAATTCGTTATAACGAGATATTACAAGAAATTAATTTGTTAAAACGAAATATTACAAAAAATTTAATCGTTTTAACGAATACTAATCCGTTAAAACGAATACTAATCCGTTAAACGAAATACTAATCCGTTAAAACGAAATACTAATCCGTTATAACGAAATACTAATCCGTTAA